>NC_134487.1:7675754-7760754 GCF_040206685.1 Ascaphus truei
ACACACACACACACACACGCGCACACACGCACACACACACACACACACACTTCTGCTGACCGTTTTTTCCTTCTATCCACCACTCTTAAAAAGTGAGAAACCCCCATCTAACTTTCCCCACCCCTGGACTGTGACCTTGTGTTCCTGCTGCCTCTTCCCCCTCGTTATAACGGCCTTTTGATGAGCTTACTATATAGAAGTATCATGGGCTGGGAAACACATCCCTTACGTAGGATTTCATACGATGCCAATTCTACAAAATCCAAAGCCGAGTTATAAAGCGACTCGCAGAACATGCGCGCAGGGTCACAGGAAAAGGTCCATTTTATTCCATGTCAATAGTTTTCCAAAATGGATTGTATGATCTACACACACAAAAGGGGATTTGTATAAAGTAAAGGTGGATATTCTGCGAGCGGCTTTGTTACACTGTGAAAGGTAATCTCTCTTGGTGAAAACACAGCCGCAATCTTCTGATTCACGTCACTGGGGCTCGGTACCTGCAATTACCTAACATTTCTTAGTACTCACTACACATCCCCAGTCTCTCATCACCCCCCGCCGCCCTCCCCTGCCCCCATCCCCTCCGCCTCTCACACCTCCCCCTCCCATCCCACCGCTGACCTCCCACGGCTGCTTCCCCGCCCCCCCCCATTCCAGCGCTGCCCTCCCCGCCTCTCATCCCCCCATCCCAACACTGCCCTCCCCATCTCTCATTCCGCCGCCGCCCTCCAGTCTCGTATACCTCCATTCCACCACCACCCTTCCCCATCTCCAGTCCCTGCCCTCCCCCATCCCACTGCCACCCTTCCCCGTCTCCTATCCCCCCGCCGCCCTCCCATTTCCCATCCCCTCTCCCCACCACCCTCCCGTCTCCCATCCCCCGCTGTCCCCCCGTTTCCTGTCCCAACTCCACCCTCCCGTCGCCACCCTTCCGGTCCACCACAGTCCCTCCCGCCTCCCATCCCGCCACCCTCTCCCGTACCACCGCCTCCCTCCCCGGTTACCCATCCCGCAACCCAACACCGCCGCCCTCCCCGGTTTCCCATCCCATTCCTTCTCTCCCGTCTCGCTGCAACCAAACCCCGTCCCACCACCGCCCTCCCCCGTCTCCCATCCTACCGCCGCCCTCCCATTTCCCATACCACTCCCTCGTCTCCCATCCCACTGCCGCCCTCCCCGTTTCCCGTCCTACCGCCACCCTCCCCTGTCTCCTGTCTCGCTGCCATCCTCCCGTCTCCCGTACCACCACCCCTCTCCCGTCCCACCTCCGCCATCCCAGGTCTCCCATCACACTGCCCTCCCCCGTCCCACTGCCAACCCGTCTCCATCCCACTGCCAACCCCACCCCCCTGCCGCCCTCCCCCGTCTCCTGACCCACCACCGCCCTCCCCCGCCCCACTGCCAACTCCCGTCTCCCATCCCACGGCCGCTCTCCCCCGTCCACTCCCTCCCCTATGCCACTGCCGCCCTCCCCCTGCCCTGTCTCTCCTCTTCCCAGAGTCTTAGGGGGGTATGCGTTAAACTCTGCTAGTGCTGATGTCAATGGGAGTTTTCCATGCCAGTCTCCTTGAGTATAGTGCCCTGATCAGCACTATCGTAGTTTAATGAATAACCTCCTTGAGTCATCTGGCCCTAAATTAAACCCCTAGTCCCACTTAAATGATTAAAAAATATCTGCCATTGCGATCACGGTTTCTCATGACATTATCCTGCAGAAGTATTGTGGGGGTTTTTTGCAGGTTTTTTTTTGCCGATTCAACTAAATTGGAGTAAAAAATAAAAAAAAACCGCGTTGAAGCCCCTGATCACCACATACTGGGATCAGTGCCGCATGCCTTCTAGTTTTGGATGAGCGCGTAACGAGCATCTATTGAAATCGCAGACGCGGCATAAATCCGAGAGGGTATGGGGCTTTTTACATATTCAAATTGCAGACACAGGCTGTTACATGGTTGAGCGCTTTCAATGCAATGTAACACTATAATATGTAGCAATGCCTCTAAACGTACTGCACTCCTCTCCTCATCTGTAACCGTCAGGGGGACCCCTCATCGTGTGCCTCCTCAGCATATTATTCTCTCACTGCTGCTAGGAATGAACAAACCCCTCACACACACAGTGCAGATTGTTGTACGATGAAGAAAACGGCATTTTCTGAGTAAATCTCTGAATAAGCGTTTCATATGCTGGTCAGTATATCTTTAATTATTATGGTGCAAGTGATCAGGAATACGCTGACCCCATCCCACCCTCCATATGGGTATCCCTCTGACCCCTCCAATGGCCCATATTGGGAACATTGTGACCCCCTGGACAGTCTCACTACATGGGGAACACACTGCTACCCCCCCAAATCCCCACATTGGGAACACACTGCCACCCCCCCCCAACCCCACAAAAAATTGTGACCTGACTGTTGGTACCAAAACTGTTACGCAAAAAAACAAAAAATAGACATGAATGTAACATGCCATGCAAAGCTTATTTAGGTTGTGTTATGTGCCCTTAACCACCCCCCGCAGCTAAACCACACTTTTTTCCCTTTTAATCTCAGGGGATACCCCAAGTTCCCGGGATATTGGCCGGTTCACTTCCAGGTCTCAGCGTTACTGCCCTGTATCTGCACAAATGCAGCGGGAGCATGTGAAGCATGGAACAACCCCAACGCGTCCTGCCAACCCCAAGGCGCCCTGCCAACCCCATGGACTATTTTTGCAGTGTAACAAATTCCCGGTCATTTTTTTTTATAGTGATCAATAATAATAATAACTTTATTTCATATAGCGCTTTTCTCCTAATGGGATTCAAAGCGCATCACAATTACAGTATACAGTAGCGTGCGGTACGCAGCGCATAGGAATGTTGCAGACACAGGTCCCTGCCCCGCAGAGCTTACAATCTATGTATTTGGTGCCCGAGGCACAGAGAGATAAAGTGACTTGCCCAAGGGCACAAGGAGCTGATACCGGGAATTGAACCAGGCTCCCCTAATACACACTCAGTGCCAGTTATCACACAGTGTCTTTACTCACCGAGCGCCCAATACTACAGGTTACGGACACACAAATACGTGAACTTTAACTTATAAAATTATTCGCATTGATTTCAGTATGAATGGGGGGGTGTGGGGGGAGGGGGAGAGTGGGGCGCCTGCTCGCTCACGGATACTCACCCCACGTCTAATTCACTAAAGAATGGGGGGATGGCGATAAAGAGTTCAGGGCAGCAACACCAACTATGACCTTGGGGTTCCAATGTCCTGCTAGGAAGCCGTGCAGAACTCCTTCTTTAATACTTCTAGGTGTGTGAATGTTACAGAGGCACAGGGGGACCTCGTTTCCCCCTATTCAGCATATCTTTCTTACTGTATTAGCTCAGTGTGGTCCCGTGGGGAATGCCACCTTTCCCGGGAATGTCAACCTTGAAGGAATAAGATCAGTAACGGGGTGGGCGTGAGCTTGGAAAAGGGCTGATTTATCCGAGAGATGGACTCCAATCAGCGAGAAGTGACGTGTTCCCCGTCACGTCGCAGAACGCATTATCTGCACACGCCCATTTCTTAGGGCAGGGAGCTCAATTTCTGTCCTCAAGTACCCCCCCAACCCCCAGCCCCCACACGGTCAGGTTTTCAGGACCTCAGTCAAAGACTGACCCTCCTGTGCTGAAGCTGGGACTGATTCAGCCATTTATGCTGAAGCAGGGATATCCTGAAAACCTGACCTGTTGGGGGTCACCGAGTTGAGCATCACTGCCTTAGGGTACTTTCAAAATATACTGCCGCCTTTGTAAATGTAGGTTCTAACCACCAAAATCACAACCAGAATACAGCGCACGCGGTGACCATGTTTGGGGACAGGCGCCGCTGGTAACTAACCGGCGGAGAGTAAAGAAATAGGAGAAAATCAGGAAGAGGCGGTTTTGTTGTTGTTTTCAGTCTCTGTTAAAGTTAATTTGCACAAATCTTTCACGAAAACATGATGGCACAAGGGGGGAGATTCTCCAAGGTCTGATAAGGGATTTTGGTTATTCACATCAACAGTAAATACCCCCCTCATCGGAGCTCAGCGAGGGCAGGGAACTTTTCAGATTGGCTCATCTTTAATTTTCACCTCCCCCCTCTAGCCCTACCTCCCCCCCAGGAGATGTGCATCAAATAACGCTTTGGGATTGTTTTTAATTGCAATTTTTTTTTTAAATGGGTCTCACAAGGGGAAGGGGTCCCACAGGGGGGGGGGAAGGGGTCCCACGGGGGAGGTGGGGGGGAAGGGGTCACACTATACACTACAATATCAAAGCAGTGATATATTTTTGGGTTCCCAAGTGGGCCCGTTTCAAGCTCTTGAAATGAGAGTGCATGTTATTAATAAAAATGAAACACATTATAGCGCTGATATAACACTGCGCGGCCTAGAAACGATTACCATTTATTTACCCGAAATATAGGGAGATATAGTCTGAAACCCCCAATCTAAATCCCAACACCTAGAAACTGGTTTGCTACAAAAAAAAAAAAGTTTATTTATTCTAACAATTCAGCACTGAGGTTAAATAATGCAACACAATGTAACACAATGTGACACACACAGTGACACAATGTGACACACACACAATATACCGAGAATTAGAAAACCACGGGACTGTTTGAACACTAATCCAGGCCGGTGATCTGTAATATTCTTCTTCATTATTGTGCTCAGCCTCCTGGAATAAGGACGGGGGATCTATTCATAGGCACCGCTGGTTTTTCATTTCCTCCTTGTGTTTAAAAAAGTTACATTAATGTTTTCAGCTAATTATTAATGGAGTGATAAAACCCCCCCCCCCCGAATAATCCCCGTTCGTATCGCCTCCCGCATTCTCTGCAGCCCGTCCCCTTTCCGTCCGCTTCATGTAGCAACAATGCTACTTTGTTCTGCGCATTTTTTTTGGGGGGGGGGGGTATAGAACGTTTTAGCTGGGGGACCGATGGCGGCTCTCCATCACTTCTGCGTCATGAGATCGTTCTAGGAGCGCCCCTAGAAATGAGTCATCCCAAACCCTCACATAACCCCTCCTCTTCCCAAACCCTCTCCCATAACCCCCCCTCAAACCCTAACATAACCCCACCCCTAATCCCAAACCCTCACCCCTAATCCCAAACCCTCACCCCTAATCCCAAACCCTCACCCCTAATCCCAAACCCTCACCCCTAATCCCAAACCCTCACCCCTAATCCCAAACCCTCACCCCTAATCCCGCCTCATCGCACACGGCTGGATCTCTCATAAACACGACATTAAATCGTCACCGGCGCATGAAAATACGTTGGTTATTAAAAGCGTTACAAGACGTGCCAAATCGAGGGGGCGGCCCGAGAATACGCGACAGGGGCGCGTGGCGGGAAGAGAGGGCGAGCAGCGGGCGAGCAGCCTCACCTTTAATGTGCTCCAGGCGTCATTACAGGAGATTCGTGTCTCAATGTCCACAAATGAGGCGTCCTCTCCATGCAAAGCGTCTAGGAACCGCGCCCGAGCAGGAGCGGCCGACACCGGTCCTCAACCAGACTGTTTCAGGATATCCCTGCTTCAGCACAGGTGGTGTAGTCATGATTTAGCCACTGCTTGAGCCACCTGTGCTGAAGCAGGGATATCCTAAAAACCGGACCTGTTGCTGGCCCTTGAGGACTGGAGTTGCCCGCCCCAGAACTAGAGGGCGAGGAACATGTGCAAAACACAGTCTGTGGGTTTCCTCATCTATTTACTGAGCCAAAAACGATGCAACGTTTCGACATATACAGGTCTTTCTCACGTGGTAACCCACTTACCTGGTAAGCCACTTACTCGTTAAACCACTTACCTGGTAAGCCACTTACTCGTTAAACCACTTACCTGGTAAGCCACTTACTCGTTAAACCACTTACCTGGTAAACCCACTTACTCGTTAAACCACTTACCTGGTAACCCACTCGTTAAACCACTTACCTGGTAAGCCACTTACTCGTTAAACCACTTACCTGGTAAGCCACTTACTCGTTAAACCACTTACCTGGTAACCCACTTACTCGTTAAACCACTTACCTGGTAACCCACTTACTCGTTAAACCACTTACCTGGCAAGCCACTTACTCGTTAAACCACTTACCTGGTAAGCCACTTACTCGTTAAACCACTTACCTGGCAAGCCACTTACCACTTGAGAAAGACCTATATAGGTTGAAACGTGGCACAGGTTTTGGCTCAATAGATAGATTAGAAACCCCGCAGTGCCCTGTGTCGCTCCTGTTTATTATGTACACTGGTTTACCCCACAGGCCGTCCCCGAGCACAGGAGCCCGGTATGTATATTCCTGTTATATTTTATGTATGTAGTACCGCAGGTATCTTCTATTTCACACCAGCCCGGCCTGTGCCATGTGTAAGGGATACCAGTCATTTTCCATTTACCAAACAGAAGTGCCAGACTCTTATTCTTGCATTTACAAACCTGTAGCAGCACATCTTTATTCACAAGTAGGCTGTGATCCTTTTTAGGAGATTCATATTCGGGTTCTTCAGAGATGAATAGAAATGAATGCGTGTACAGCGTTCTCTAGTGTCCCGTACACGATCATTTTAGTCATGGAGAACCCCGATGTCCGGTCCCGTAAAGGTGTAACAAGCTACTATAACACTATATTTCTTCAGGACCTGCATGGCTATGAGAGATTCCACCTGTTTACAAACCTACAACTTAACTTCCTTGGGAAAGACCATGGGATGTATTGTAATAAGGCCCTCTCCAATTCTGCTTATATAACCCGGGGTTGCTACCCATCAGCCTTTGCGTGTGAGCAGATGAAGTATTTCCTGGAAGTAGGCACGGTACCGATACTCGTACAGGTTACTAAACGCAGACCGAGACTTCCATTCCCCCAGGAGGCAACGCAGTCACCTGCGACCATTACATGGCAAGACACGGTCATAGTCAGACAGGTTTGGGCTTTTTATAAAATACCCGGCTTGGAGGAACGGTGTGACATTGGGCAAAGGTGTGACTGGCAGATTGGCTAACTAACTTTGGCACGGGTCAGTGGGCATAAAACAAGGACGCCACCAGTAATCCGCCCAGCCCACTGCCGCATCTGCAGAGATCCACGGGATACGGATTGGAAGAAACACATCTTGTTGAAGGCAGAACGAAAATGCTTCGGTAACAGAAATGTTTTAAAATGCAAACAATCTGCTTTTCTAGCGGTTCCTGCGGAGTCCTTTATTGCACAATAAAAAAAAGATAAAATTGCACAGACTGGCGGAGTGGTGCGAGGTTGTGTTATAGGGAGATGTGTTTTTTTTTTATCCCCAGCACACTACGGAGGAAGAAAGAAAAGGCAAGCAGTCCGGAATGTGCTTACAAGGTACTTTACCGGGACAAAAAATAATAAACAAGTAAAATAATCCAGAACAACCACACAACTAATAAGAAAAAGCAGTACAAAAATAAGGGGAAACAGATGGAAAATACCAGCACTTTTAGTGTGATGTGGAGGTTACATAGTTACATGGTAGATGAGGTTGAAAAAAGACGTACGTCCATCAGGTTCAACCTATGCTAAATTTAGACAGATACTGTATCCTATATCTATACTTGCTTATTGATCCAGAGGAAGACAAACAAAAAACCCCAGAGTCATATCATCCAATGATATCTCATAAGGGGAAAAATAAATTCCTTCCTGACTCCAAGAATTGGCAATCGGATTAATCCCTGGATCAACATCCTTCTCATGTATACTTATTTGGTATATCCCTGTATACCTTTCCCATCTAAAAAGATGTCCAACTTTTTTTTTTTTTTTTAACAAATCTATTGTTTCTGCCATCCCAGTCTCCATGGGTAATGAATCCCACACTGTAACTGCCCTTACTGTAAATAACCCTTCCCTTTGTTGCTGGTGAAATCTCCTTTCCTCCAACCTTAAGGGATGGCCCCCGAGTCCTTTGTACTGCCCGTGGGGTGAATAGTTCTTTTGAAAGCTCCTTGTATTGTCCCCGAATATATTTGTATATAGTTATCATATCCCCTCTTAGACGCCTCTTTTCTAATGTACACAAATGTAATTTCTTACATGCCCGAGAGTCCCCCCCAAAAAGGGGTCAACTCAATAGCCCCGTCCCAACAGAAGAACCAGGCAATTCGCAACGTCCGTGTCACATCACGTTGAAAATATGTGTATTCTCCAGCCCGCCCGCCCATCACCCCACACTTTGTGGGGTTCTGGATTATTTTGATTTGTTCTTATTATTTTGTTCCTCTATAACAGGAGTGGCAAACTCCAGGTCTCGAAGGGCCACCAACAGGTCAGGTTTAAAGGCGATCCCTGCTTCAGCACAGGTGGCTCACTCAGTGGCACCATCAGCGACTCATTGAGCCATCTGTGCTGAAGCAGGGATAGTCTGAAAACCTGACCTGTTGGTGGCCCTTCCAGGCCTGGCGTTGGCCACCCCTGCTCTAGAATAATGATAATATCTTGTAGCATTGTCAGGCCCACACGGGGTAACAATGAGTTCCATACCCTGGGCCCGCTGCATGTGCACTTTCACTGCCTGCACGCGGCTGCTGCAAGAGCTGGGTGCTGGTATTCTCTCACTTATAAGGGTGGCAGCTGCATGGAGAGTACTGGGCCTGTGTATACTCTCCTATTCACCCTTACGTGAGCCATAAGTTAGTGTGCTATATATCGTATCTATACTGTGCATGCACCAATTACCCCCCCAGTATTTGGTAGCTAAACTAGAGGGCAATACTTGAGTGTGACATTAGTACGATATATTGCCACTACCCGCCCTCACTACCATCTCTCGCCCTAGCACCTCCCAGCTTGGGGAATATTTTAATCCTATTTTTAACTCACTTATACATATTATCACTTGTTTCGGCGTATTTTGTAATTCAATAAATATCTATTATTTTTACTTTTATCGGGTTAGACGTCCCACCGCCATAAAGCCCCGTTATTTGTGGGTGAGTGACGCCAGCTAGGCTTCTCCGAGGACCTTTATTTCCTCCCTACTGGTTATTTTGATGTACCTTGAGTGCGTGTTTAAAAGGGACTCATGTGACCTCGGTCACTATCTTTTCTGTATTTTGTGTTATTTTCCCTATGCACCTGGCACTTGCATGATAATTATTTTCTTTTTGGAATTGAGCGTTATCATTATCTGTGTTTGTATCCCTGCATCAGCACAGGTGGCTCAACCAGTCCCTGCTTCAGCACATGTGGCTCAATAAGTGTCGCAGTCTTCGACTGAGCCACTACTGAAGCAGGGATATCCTGAAAACCTGATCTGCTGGTGGTCCTTGAGTTGAGCCCCCCTGCAATAGAGGTTGGGGGCTTAGTATTCAGAGTGATAGCCGCTGCACGGGTTCTGATTCTCTGCCGTTTGCTAGCACAGCGTGCTCAATGTTTGGTGCAATATGACGAGTGCAATAAATAACTTTCTTAGAGTGATTGATCACACAGGAATCAAAACTGATTTACAGACAGTAGAATATATAGCTCCATTGCAAGTCATGTGAAAAATCACTCACATGAGGAAATGTGTTTGGTTAGCATAATACACACACACACACACACACACACACACACACACACACACACACACACACACACACACACACACACACACACACACACACACACACACACACACACACACACACACACACAGCGCAACAGCAAAGGTGGTAACTAGTGGAGAACCCTAAAATGGGCATCCTCCCAGAATCCTTTGCACCACGCTGGCTCTAAAGAGACTCTTGTAAGAGCAAAGGGAACATGTGATAGGTTTAGAGGGAAATCTTAGAGACTAGTCACACCCAACACTAAATGTATACACACGTGTGTGTGTGTATGTACGTGTGTGTCTGCGTGTGTGTGTGTATGTACGTGTGTGTCTGCGTGTGTGTAGTATGTACACGTGTGTGTGTATGTACATGTGTGTCTGCGTGCGTGTATGTGTGTGAGTGCGCATCCGTATATTAGCAATCCTTCAAAGTGATTCTTTTTTTTCTTAGTAATATCCCCCCCCCCATATCGGCGATATGATCAAATAGCCCCGGCCGTCACCGGGGCACCCAGCCGTCACTGCGGCACCCAGCCGTCACCGCGGCACCCAGCCGTCACCGGGGCACCCGGCCGTCACCGCGGCACCCGGCCGTCACCGCGGCACCCGGCCGTCACCGCGGCACCCGGCCGTCACCGCGGCACCCGGCCGTCACCGCGGCACCCGGCCGTCACCGCGGCACCCGGCCGTCACCGCGGCACCCGGCCGTTCAATAGGTCAAACGGCTGCAGAGACGAATTGCTCCCTGGTTTCTGCTCTGTGACCTCTGATTGGAATTACTTCTTAATTAAAGTTGCACTGAAGGTTTTGGGACTGATGTATGGGACACGGTACAGGGATATTCAGTGCTACATAGTTACATATACAGTAGTTACATAGTTACATAGTAGATGAGGTTGAAAAAAGACGTACGTCCATCAAGTTCAACCTTTGCTAAATTTAGACAACAGATACTTTATCCTATATCTATACTTACTTATTGATCTAGAGGAAGGCAAACAAAAAACCCCATTAAGGGGAAAAATTAATTCCTTCCTGACTCCAAGAATTGGCAATCGGATTAATCCCTGGATCAACATCCTTCCCATGTATACTTATTTGGTATATCCCTGTATACCTTTCCCATCTAAAAAGATGTCCAACCTTTTTTTGAACAAATCTATTGTATCTGCCATCACAGTCTCCATGGGTAATGAATTCCACATTTTAACTGCCCTTACTGTAAAGAACCCTTTCCTGTGTTGCTGGTGAAATTTCCTTTCCTCCAACCTTAAGGGATGGCCCCGAGTCCTTTGTACTGCCCGTGGGATGAATAGTTCTTTTGAAAGCTCCTTGTATTGTCCACGAATATATTTGTATATAGTTATCATATCGCCTCTTAGACGCCTCTTTTCTAATGTAAATAACTGTAATTTAGCTAGCCTCTCCTCATAAGTTAGAATGTCCATCCCCTTTATTAATTTGGTGGCTCTTCTCTGCACTCTCTCTAGTTCCATAATGTCTTTTCTTAGGACTGGTGCCCAAAACTGTACTCCATGTTCAAGGTGTGGTCTTACTAATGCTTTGTAAAGGGGCATAATTATGTTTACTTCCCTTCCATCCATTGCCCGTTTGATGCAAGATAGGATCCTGTTTGCCTTTGTAGCTACTGCATGACATTGGGCACTATTACTACCAGCACTCCTAAATCCTTCTCCATCAAGGATTCCCCCAATTTATCCCCGTTTAATAACTATACACTTGTATCTCACAATGATACAATCTGGGAATAAATGACCAATGCAATGTTCATATAAAGTTGGAAAACCCATCTCCAATCCAGCTGTATAAACACTGATCCATTTGTATTCCTTCGGGTTTGGTATCTACGCCAAAGGTGGCGAAATGTATATTGTTTTAATGGATAATAAAGGAGTATTTCATTCATTATGAATAGGGATTTAATTAACCCCTTTGCTTCCAAAAGGGTCCTGTCACATATTAAAAAGTTTAACAAGTTGCTTAAACACAGTAACTGACAGAAATGGGTTAAAAAAACAAACAAAAAAAAACTACCTTCCAGCGCGGGCACAATCCTCATTAGACGTTGGAGGCATTAATTCTGCGACCTACCCCTTCCCCGGCCTTTCACGGGCCAGTTGCTGCGGAGTATCTCAATGTATGTGATGTGTATACAAATGTTATGTTAAAAGGGCCGCCAGGCTTCGGTGTGGAGCTGTGCACACGGCAAGCATGTCTATCACCGACACCGAGCTTCACTGCAGGCTGAGGGGCCATGTCTGCTAAACCCCGCTCCATGGCCCACCTTTTAAAGACACAAGCCATCCTTTAACACGAGGTGCTGGAGTTTCAAAGCTTGCTATGTAACAATGAATAATCTATACAGAAGAGCACGTGACAGCGGACGAACACGACGGTGCTGCTCAATCATTGCTATGCCTCAGAGAGGGTGTCGGAAGTGGGTTTACCGCTGGTCGCGCTTAGAGGTGCAGTCTGTTCCCTCCGCGCACGCACGACCGACGAGGCCTAAGATGGCTGCTTGGAAAAATTATGGCTAGAGATGCCAGCTTTAGGTGAGAAACAGCTCGCACTCCTGGGTAACAGATAAAAACTGCAAATGAAGCATTTACCATCGCGTTCCACCGCTAGTGGCAGCCACAGGTAGCAGCCGAAAGGAACATGGAGGGTACGGAAACCAGCAGATCGTGCGCGATAAACCCCACATTCTGCATCGCCAACACGGACAAACTGCTGTTAGTTACCGCTGGGCCGGGCAGTGGGTTAGTTACCGCTGGGCCGGGCAGTGGGTTAGTTACCGCTGGGCCAAGCAGTGGGTTAGTTACCGCTGGGCCGGGCAGTGGGTTAGTTACCGCTGGGCCGGGCAGTGGGTTAGGTACCGCTGGGCCGGGCAGTGGGTTAGTTACCGCTGGGCCAAGCAGTGGGTTAGTTACCGCTGGGCCAGGCAGTGGGTTAGTTACCGCTGGGCCGGGCAGTGGGTTAGTTACCGCTGGGCCGGGCAGTGGGTTAGTTACCGCTGGGCCGGGCAGTGGGTTAGTTACCGCTGGGCCGGGCAGTGGGTTAGGTACCGCAGGGCCGGGCAGTGGGTTAGTTACCGCTGGGCCGGGCAGTGGGTTAGTTACCGCTGGGCCGGGCAGTGGGTTAGTTACCGCTGGGCCGGGCAGTGGGTTAGTTACCGCTGGGCCGGGCAGTGGGTTAGTTACCGCTGGGCCGGGCAGTGGGTTAGTTACCGCTGGGCCGGGCAGTGGGTTAGTTACCTCTGGGCCGGGCAGTGGGTTAGTTACCGCTGGGCCGGGCAGTGGGTTAGTTACCGCTGGGCCGGGCAGTGGGTTAGTTACCTCTGGGCCGGGCAGTGGGTTAGTTACCGCTGGGCCGGGCAGTGGGTTAGTTACCTCTGGGCCGGGCAGTGGGTTAGTTACCCCTGGGCCGGGCAGTGGGTTAGTTACCCCTGGGCCGGGCAGTGGGTTAGTTACGGTACACAGAGTGCCCGCCTCACAGAGCCGCACAATACACAGAGTGCCCGCCTCACAGAGCCGCACGATACAGAGTGCCCGTCTCACAGAGCCGCACGATACAGAGTGCCCGTCTCACAGAGCCGCACAATACACAGAGTGCCCGCCTCACAGAGCCGCACGATACAGAGTGCCCGCCTCACAGAGCCGCACGATACAGAGTGCCCGTCTCACAGAGCCGCACAATACACAGAGTGCCCGTCTCACAAAGCCGCACGATACAGAGTGCCCGCCTCACAGAGTGCCCGCCTCACAGAGCCGCACGATACAGAGTGCCCGCCTCACAGAGCCGCACGATACAGAGTGCCCGCCTCATAGAGCCGCACAATACACAGAGTGCCCGTCTCACAAAGCCGCACGATACAGAGTGCCCGCCTCACAGAGCCGCACGATACAGAGTGCCCGTCTCACAGAGTGCCCGCCTCACAGAGCCGCACGATACAGAGTGCCCGCCTCACAGAGCCGCACGATACAGAGTGCCCGCCTCACAGAGCCGCACGATACAGAGTGCCCGCCTCACAGAGTGCCCGCCTCACAGAGCCGCACCATACAGAGTGCCCGTCTCACAGAGCCTGCACAATACACAGAGTGCCCGTCTCACAGAGCCGCACAATACACAGAGTGCCCGTCTCACAAAGCCGCACGATACAGAGTGCCCGCCTCACAGAGCCGCACGATACAGAGTGCCCGCCTCAGAGTGCCCGTCTCACAGAGTGCCCGCCTCACAGAGCCGCACGATACAGAGTGCCCGTCTCACAGAGCCGCACGATACAGAGTGCCCGTCTCACAGAGTGCCCGCCTCACAGAGCCGCACGATACCATAGTGCCCGCCTCACAGAGTGCCCGTCTCACAGAGCCGCACGATACAGAGTGCCCACCTCACAGAGCCGCACGATACAGAGTGCCCGCCTCAGAGTGCCCGTCTCACAGAGTGCCCGTCTCACAGAGTGCCCACCTCACAGAGTGAGCTGCCCATTTATATTCAGTGCCTGATTCCATTTCAGGGTCACGGTTTTCAGGGTCACGGTTATCAGGATCCCTTCTTCGGCCGGCAACGAATTACTAAGCATAACGTAGGGCTGAGCTTCCAAGCTCCAGTACTTAAAGACCCCCAACCCCAACAGGTCTGTGTAAGCATGTCTCCGCTGCTGCAAAGGTGGTCCAATCGGTGGCTCGGTCATTTTGACTAAACCAGGAAGGGACAACTCCAGCCTCAAGGGACACCAACAGGTCAGGTTTCCAGGATAACTCTGCTTCAGCACAGGTGTCTCAATGAGTGGCTCAGTCGAAGACCGAGCCACTCATTGAGACACAAGTGCTGAAGTAGAGACTGAATGAGCCACCTGTGCTGTAGCAGAGACTGATTCAGCCACCTATGCTGAAGCAGGGATATCCTGAAAACCTGACCTGTTGGTGGCCCTTAAGGACTAGAGTTGGGAGCCACAGACGCGATGTACGTTACTGCGGTGGTTCATCGCCCGAGCAGCACGCATTGCGCTTTTCCTGTTCCGCTAAACCATGATATTTCATGTATTTGAACCCCTTGATCTGCCCGACGCCTTGCATGGCGCCAGAGTCAGCTGGGCGCAGAAACCTGGCGACGTGTGATCGGAACGAGAGAAGAGCTCGCCCTCTGAATAAGCAGAGCACGGTATCGATCCCGCCGCACACAGAATGAGGGAGCGAGGACAGCATCGTTACAGGGATAAAATCAAGCAGAACATTTAAAAGTGTAAGAATAGTTTCCTATCGCGGGGAAATCAATAACAGATCATTGTTACGGCTCCTTTTTAAATACAGCATTTAGTTATTTATTTTTTCCTCCCAGAACTTAAAAAAAAAGGTATTTTCAGGCTTTCTTGGCAACTTTAGAATGTGCGAAGAAAAAAAGAAGACATTTGTACAAATCCGAGGACAGAGGGACCCCCAGCACATCGCACAGGGACCCCCGGCACATCGCACAGGGACCCCCGGCACATCGCACAGGGACCCCCGGCACATCGCACAGGGACCCCCGGCACATCGCACAGGGACCCCCGGCACATCGCACAGGGACCCCCGGCACATCGCACAGGGACCCCCGGCACATCGCACAGGGACCCCCGGCACATCGCACAGGGACCCCCGGCACATCGCACAGGGACCCCCGGCACATCGCACAGGGACCCCCGGCACATCGCACAGGGACCCCCGGCATATCGCACAGGGACCCCCGGCACATCGCACAGGGACCCCCGGCACATCGCACAGGGACCCCCGGCACATCGCACAGGGACCCCCGGCACATCGCACAGGGACCCCCGGCACATCGCACAGGGACCCCCAGCACATCGCACAGGGACCCCCAGCACATCGCACAGGGACCCCCAGCACATCGCAGAGGGACCCCCAGCACATCGCACAGGGACCCTCAGCACATCGCAGAGGGACCCCCAGCACATCGCACAGGGACCCTCAGCACATCGCAGAGGGACCCCCAGCACATCGCACAGGGACCCCCAGCACATCACACAGGGACCCCCAGCACATCGCACAGGGACCCCCGGCACATCGCAGAGGGACCCCCAGCACATCGCACAGGGACCCCCAGCACATCGCAGAGGGACCCCCAGCACCGTTCAGTAAAGATGGGCTATATTTCATGATGCTTTCCTCCTATGTGCTTCTATTCTAGTCCATCTCGGCATCGTTTGGAGGTTCTCTGCGTTCAGAAGCAGCGAGCAGGAGGCGTTATTATACTCACTCATTTGGACTGGACCTCTGTTACATCATTTTAAGTTCATCACATACATCTATAACCACTGGAGCGCACCATATCTAATATATATGAATATATCTATATCTACAGTATTACTTTTTGACACGCAAGTGGAAGTGTTGCGTTGCGTCCGAGAGGCGCTGCCCGTTCTCCCACCCTGCGGGCGGCCCTGACTCAGGCACAGCCTGTAATTAGAGGGCTGTGGGAATTCAGGGCTGAGAAGTAGACACACACACGGTCCGCAGGATTCCCCAGCCGCAGGAAGACTGCGAAGACTGGAGCTGATTACACACCGCAGGGGGCGTGCGATGGCGGCATAACATGTTATCCTACTGAAGCCTCCCACGCCCTCCTATTGATGCCCGCCTATTCAGCGAGCGTGATCGGACAGTCATTGGATGGCACGTGGGCAAGATAGTGGCCGGTATGGTGACTTCTTGTTTATAGGGGAGGCTGTGTTTACTAAGTGGTGCTTAGCTGGAAGATACCTTCACTGCCCATTCCACTGAATGGATGGTAAGGTTTCTTATGGCACCGTATGGTCTCCGAGGGCTCAGCACAGGTTGGCACATATGGGCCCATGTCTGGTCGGCATAGCCATTGGTGAGCCAATAAGCAAAAGGAATGTTGGTATAATGAGCAGCATTCCCCTCACTGATTGGCTGCAGTGACCTCCACCAATCACCAGCAGGACTTCCCCAATAAAATAAGCAAATACAGATCCCCCGTGTGAGCACCTTGACACGTCTCAGACAGGTCTGCAACCCTGCCCTTCCCCGTTATCTCTTCGCTTCCACTGCAGCAAGGGATTCTGGGTATTGGCATGCAAATAAGGAAAGACGTGTCATTGGAGAGGACTGCCGCAGTAAGAAATACATAGCTACATCTATGCTGCATTTTTAATGTACACTAAAACGATATTTTAAGGTAAAAGGTTCATATTTGTTAATATATATGTATACACGTATCCCCTGGCGGGTTTACTACAGTCTAAAGGAATGAACAGGTTAATGTATAGGATAGGTCCCACCTAGGTGCAGCTTATTCTGTGCCACTTACTGAAGGCGGACAGTTTATGCGGCCAAAGTAACTCCTGTCAGGTGACCGGACCCTCCTTAACTCAAGAACCTACCAGCACAGTCACCCGACGTGTGGATCCTGATTGGTTAGGGGTGTCTTATCTCGCCCAGTTACAGGGGCAGGATGATGACATCGCACAGGGGTATGACAGGAGCTGTAGAAGCTTCCCAACCCCCCGGCTCCCGGAGGACACCAGAGCAGGGGAGTCTCGCTGCCCTAAGTGTACGGTGTTTCTAGTATGTCATTCATCTGTAACTTTGAAAGAAAAAGTCCAGTCACCTTTTATTGCTTTACAGGTAGGGAAGTGTGTCCCTTATCTAGGAAGGGCCACTAGCCTATTTAAAGATGCCAGAGAATGCCATCTTTCCTTCAAGGAGGACGCGCGGGACATTTCAAAGTCGTGGATCCCTAACGCTCGAACGCCAAACCCTACGCATATGCGCACCAGGTGGCTACAATAGGGGCTAATAGGGCTGTGTGAGGATGAGAGGTAGGTGGGAACCTGGATAGAAGTACACCCTTATACAGAGTCTTGGAAGGTACCAGAGAGTGACTCCAGCTCACCAGAGCCAGAGATGGGAAGTCCCCCTTAAGCATGGGCAAGGGAAGGTGACGAAGCCACGAGTGCCTCCCTGGGAAGAAGAATGTAAGAAATACGTCTTGTCTCAATAAAAGCAATATGTCTGCCACATAAAGTCCCGGGGACCCTTCTTACATCAGCCTGTACCAGCCAGCCCGGGCGCCAGCACCCTGAGAAAGAGGTAAGACAGTCTACACACCAACACTGACCCATTCCACCATGCACGTAATGGTGTCCCCGCGCAGGGGGGGCCAGCTAAGAGGGGCTAGGAGATATACATCTATATATAGATACATATCATATACACATATACTCATGATATTGTGCGGAAGGCACAAGAGACGGGAGTCCTCAAAGCGCGATCTGCACCCGAAGCCGCGATAACGGCTATTAAAAAGTCAATGATATATCTCCGAGCCACGTTACCGCGGTCGTATAGCGCTCTGATAACTCCCGGGGAAAATCTCTCGCCGCTCCATTAGACTAAATGGCAAATCGCCATGTAAAAGAAGGCTGCGACAAGATAAATATACTTTTTTACTCACAAGATATTCAAAATGCAGTTTTGCCTCCAAATGACCTCGATACAGAGAATACCCATGATGCACCTGTACTGCTGCAAGCATCGTCACCTTATCAATAACACTATAAGCTTTGAACAGAACATTTCACATACTACCCAGCTTACACACACAGCCTGGGGGTCATTATCACTGCATGCGCTGCGCCATGTAACGCGGTGTACGCGCTACGCCTTGTAACGCGGTGTACGCGCTACGCCATGTAACGCGGTGTACGCGCTACGCCATGTAACGCGGTGTACGCGCTACGCCATATAACGCGGTGGTGCACACGCTACGCCATGTAACGCGGTGGTGCACGCGCTACGCCATGTAACGCGGTGTACGTGGTGGTGCACGCGCTACGCCATGTAACGCGGTGTACGTGGTGGTGCATGCGCTACACCATGTAACGCGGTGTACGTGGTGGTGCACGCGCTACGCCATGTAACGCGGTGTACGTGGTGGTGCATGTGCTGCGCCATGTAACGCGGTGTACGTGGTGGTGCACGCGCTACGCCATGTAACGCGGTGTACGTGGTGGTGCATGCGCTATGCCATGTAACGCGGTGTACGTGGTGGTGCATGTGCTGCGCCATGTAACGCGGTGTACGTGGTGGTGCACGCGCTACGCCATGTAACGCGGTGTACGCGGTGGTGCATGCGCTACACCATGTAACGCGGTGGTGCATGCGCTACACCATGTAACGCGGTGGTGCATGCGCTACACCATGTAACGCGGTGTACGTGGTGGTGCATGCGCTACGCCATGTAACGCGGTGTACGTGGTGGTGCATGCGCTACGCCATGTAACGCGGTGTACGTGGTGGTGCATGCGCTACGCCATGTAACGCGGTGTACGTGGTGGTGCACGCGCTACGCCATGTAACGCGGTGTACGTGGTGGTGCACACGCTACGCCATGTAACGCGGTGTACGTGGTGGTGCACGCGCTACGCCATGTAACGCGGTGTACGTGGTGGTGCATGCGCTACGCCATGTAACGCGGTGTACGTGGTGGTGCATGCGCTACGCCATGTAACGCGGTGTACGTGGTGGTGCATGCGCTACGCCATGTAACGCGGTGCACGTGGTGGACTTTTCCAATAGAAAGCGTAACGTAAGCGCCTAACAGGCCAGCGAGGCCGCGTCCGTGCGAACCCCGACAGATTTACAGTATTATCCCGTACATGAAGATGAACCTCACAGCCTGATCACAGTGTCTTCCCTTTAACACCAGCGGTGCGTGGGTTATTTCTCTATGTAACACAGAGGAAACACGTGTATAACACAACACTTTGCAGCACTCTCGTCTTGCCAACACCTGCAGGTTTGTACGTGGCCCCTGTAGGTTTGGGGCCCCTATAGGTTTGGGGCCCCTGTAGGTTTGTACGGGGCCCCTGTAGGTTTGGGGCCCCTATAGGTTTGTACGGGGCCCTGACAGCGGACAGATCACCGACATTTAGTCTTTCTCCGTTACATTATTTTGTTGTGGTTTTTTTTAAATGCCGATAATTCTGTGTGATAAAGGTGCACCCTCAGTGGTGACCCCACATGGCTTTTACATGGCGATTTGCCGTTTAGTCCAATGGAGCTGCGAGAGATTTTGCGGAGATATATCATTGACTTTAATAGCCGTTATCGCGGCTTGGGGTCGCGCTTTGAGGACTCCCGTCTTGTATGCCTTCCGCACAGTATCATGAGTATGTGTATATATGATATTTATCTATATATAACCCCTCCTGGCCTAGCAGTCATTTCAGCCCATGAACATACGCATTGCTACAACACATTTTATCATGGGCCGTGGAGCCCGAGTTGTCTGCGGTTCGGCAGCTACTTTTCCAGCAATTAATCCGATGTATTCCTCAATGTAAAATGTTTGATGGGCTTTCTATGTGACCTAGCGCGTCCTTGGGTTACAAGTCCAGCAGAACGCAGGAACCGTGCGTTTACCCCAAAACCTCCATGTTCTAGAGCAGGGGCGGCCAACTCCAGTCTTCAAGGGCCAACAACAGGCCAGGTTTTCTGGATATCCCTACTTCAGCACAGGTGGTACAGCCTGCCACTGATTGAGCAACCTGTGCTGAAGCAGGGATAGCCTGAAAACCCGGTCTGTCGTTGGCCGTGGAGGACTGGAGTTGCCCCCCCCTGCCCCCCCTGGTTTAAGGCCACAAGCTGGTGTGCGGAGGTGAGAACGTATCAAGCAGCGGAGAAAATCTCAATTACGGACCCGGGTTCCCTCTTTCCGGAAGGTACTTTGAGGACAGTGTGGACTGAAACCCAAGATGGATTTTCCTCTTACCGCTTCCAGATGGCAGTTTCCACGCTGATTTTCAGAGTACCAGAGAACCGCGCTTCCGATAGTTTCCTAAATGATTGCCGTACGAACGGCAGAAATGCAATCTGCCCCAGAGGTTGGCGTGTGTTTATCGTGGAACAGCGCGGAAGATTTAACGGCAATAAACACTTTTATTGTTACATCGTTCTCCAGCATGTAACAGAGTGAAGGCAGACTGAGCAACAACACTATTGGTCGTGAGCCGTTTAATACAGATGTAGCAGGGTTATTACGGCCCGCGGGCGTATCGCAGGAGGTACGTCCATAATGAGCCAGGGTGGCAGGAAACGGGGCACTTTCACGGCGTTGTATAATTTATACCTAATGTCTTATTGGTCGCTCGGCTCAAACGGTCAAGCGCTTCTCTCAACTTTTTCTTTTCTTATTCAAAGTCATTAAAATGCCATCGTTAGTCAAACAGCTAAAAAAGGCGACAGATGAGAATGAATTTCACAGGATATCTCCCGGGACCGAGAACGTCTCATTTTCTTCTGTCTGAGGAAACCAATTATTTCGGGTTTTTTATCCGCTAAGTAGGACTGCGCCTTAACACTGATTCTAAGAAGAATGCAGCAGATAGACCAAAAAAACACTGTTTATTAGTATTTATGCCACACGTTTCATAAATTAATTTTTAATACACAATTGTGCCAGCTCTGGCCTTATCCTTGTTTTGTCCACGATGACGTTTCATGCTGGTTTCTAGTGGAACAGCGCTCTTACACCCCCCATATTAGGGGCGAGAGAAGCAGAAACCGCACAATTACCGCAGACCGTGAACACCGCCCGGACGCCATCGTGTCAAACATTAAACCCGCCGCTTTCTCCTCCGTCCCTCCAGAAAGCTTCATCTTCCTGTAGATGAACTTTCATGAACTACCGTAAAATGATAATGAACGGGACGCATGCGCTAGATTTCGGTACGCGATGGCTCTCCTTGGAAGCGCCGACGCCCAGGAAGGTAGCAAAGGACAAGAACCGCGTGTGGCGCATGTCTTATGGTGATTAAAAAAAACGTCTTCAAAACTAGAGGTGGATGGATCTCTCAACAATACATTGTCTAGTCCCAATGAAACTGTCATCGGTCAAACATCTGGGAAACCTGACCTGTTGGTGGCCCTTGAGGACTGGAGTTGGCCACTCCTGTTCTAGAACAACCCCAAAGTGCTGAGCACTATACTATTTGTAATTGATTTTATTGTTCTTCACTGCTCCTGATTGTTTATTATTTAGTTCAATATTAAAAGTTATATTTGAGTAATTGGAGGATTGTTCTCCTGAGCGCACCACATTGGGATCCGGTCCTATCTCTGAGCGTTCGTTAAGTTCATCCCAGATGGCGCCCTTCGTGAGCACAGCGACGCGCAGCTGAGCAGGTGCACCCCAACTTCAAATAAAACTCCACAGAGCAGTTATTTCATTATTAGTAACAGTTCTGAGAGACAGACCGATGTACTTTTGCAGACATGATTTATTGTACATTGTCCCTCAGACATAAATTACTTCCGCCTTGCCCGGACAGAGAAATTGGGTCACCTTTATGTCCCCACAAGATTTGGGGCTCCCGTTTTACCATCGTAGGACACTGCGTGCTGAGCGTTCGCCGCACGGACGCTGGAAAGGAGTGGCGGGGAGAGGTGACGGTAGACCCGTGAGAGAGAGAGAGAACTGCGTTCAAGCGCTCGCTGTAACCAAATATCGTATGAAGAATGGGTCGGCTCACAACATCATTTTTCTCCCTGTCACTTTAATCAATAAGGGAAAAGGTGAATTGCTATCGATTCGCCCAACACCTTGCAACAGAAGTACACAAATTACAGAGAACTCGCAGCACAAAGCATGGGGGGTGGGGAGAGGATCCTCCCCCCCATCACTTCTGAACTCCCTCAACCCCCATTATAAACAAACCTTCCCTTGGCGAAATGATTCTCCTGGCCACAGAGGGCTTAGTAAATAGTGCGCACGCATTTGGTGCACACTGTATGGAATGAAAGCAATCAGCCACGCAATTATGATCCGCCATTTTTATAGTCTTAAGATTTGAGCCTGTTCGGCCGCGGTTACTGTGCGCGCCGCCGGAACAAATGAATGTCGAGCAATGATGGCGCACACAGTGCGCGGGATTTTTTTAAATACAGTTAGATTTCTTATTGCAGCGCGAGGGCAGTGTCACGGCCGCGGTTCAGCCAATGAGGGTGAAGCACTCACGTGACATCATGGCCACGCCTCCAGTCTAGTTCATGTGTTGCGCGCATGACGTCACGGGCTCGGTGGCGTAAGCGGCCACTATAATTGCGGCCTTAAGCTTGAGAGCTGAGCTCTGAGCTCTGAGCTGAGCTCTGAGCTGAGCTCTGAAGAGAGTAATACATAGGAAAGAGACATCAAAGGGTCCCCACAGCCAGGCTTCAAGGGGTGAAAGGCTTAAAGAGGACCAAGGAATTGGGGAGATTTATTCCAAGGGTTTGTGTTTAAATGCTGGTTCAGTAACTGTTGGGATATAGCCGTTCTGTGCCATGTTTTCAGTTTTCTTTCAGACATGTTATTGCGGAGAATTGTCCGTCCGGCACAGGTGCAATGTTTTCATCTTCAACTCCATTGATGTGCGTGCTCGCTATTAACTATCATTCCCGGTGTAATCTAGGAGTACTATGGTGCAGTGAAATACTTCTTCATTTATTCTCTCACACCTAGAGTCCAGATCCAGGCTGTAAAGGGTTACCTGCTTGGTGGTGCTGTGTGTGTGTTTATGGTAATTTTCATCACCATTTCTGGAGTGTTTAGGGTGAAATAGCATCTGGTGTTGCCATTCTCACAGAGGTGACAGTGTCTGTAATTACGTGTGTGACTCCTCATTGTACAGTATCTCTGCGTGTTTATATTTTCCATGCATTGTATTGAGCACCAGGGAACGTTCCAGCGCCGAGGACTCTCTCTGCAAAGACTGTTTCTATGGGGTTCGGATAATCCCAGAGGACTCGCGGCCGCAGGACTTTAAGTGGATACTCAAACTTGTTTCTTGATATACGACTTAATTTTATGTTTATGCTACATTAGATTGTTTGTAAACATTTTCTATATTTGATTTGTTTTGGGTATAGCGCTATAGTTCTGTAATTGCCAGCACATAGGATTGGGTGGCCAAAAAATGCTTCAGTTAGGGACCAGTTCATTAGGGAATAATGCTGCAGAGATTGCAAAGTTGCAGGGATCGGGATCAACGCTGCAGAGCATCAAAAGGGGCCAGAACAAAACAGAGGGAGGGAAGGAGTAAGAAGGAAGGAGGGAGGGGGTGCAGGGAGAGGGGGTGGGAGGGAGAGAGACAGAGTGAGAAGGGGAGAGGGTACGGGGAGAGAGTGCGTGGAGAGGGGGGGAGAGACAGGGAGTGAGAAGGGGGGAGGTGCGGGGAGAGGGGGAGGGAGAGAGACGGAGTGAGAAGGGGAGGGGGTGCGGGGAGAGTGGGAGGGAGAGAGACGGAGTGAGAAGGGGAGGGGGTGCGGGGAGAGGGGGGAGAGAGACAGGGAGTGAGAAGGGGAGGGGGTGCGGGGAGAGGGGGGAGAGAGACAGGGAGTGAGAAGGGGAGAGGGGGGGGAGAGACAGGGAGTGAGAAGGAACGTGAGGAAGAGCAAGAGACACATTCTAACCAAAGAGAGGCACAAAGTTACTCTCCGCTGGCTTGCTGTGCCATTGCCAAAGTCCGACATGTGAGTGAGCAGTACCAGTAGAACTGGCGAGTAACGCTGGTTCCTCCAGCCCCCTCGGCCTGAATCACCATGCCGTGTGCACAGATGTATACACAGACGAGGCACAGAGACGCGGATACACATGCGGGGCAGCAAAGATGGGAACATATAATTACTCACCACTGATAGAAGGCCTAACAGCCAGGACCCGATAACGCAATAACGCACAATGTAAAGCAAGCGTGTAAAGCAAGCGTGTAAAGCGAGCATCGTATGTTACGGTGACAGCAACAAGACTTAACACCATCCATAAACTCGCCTGTGGGATAGATCTCACCTAACATGCTTCAGTATACACCAGCACCAAGATATATCACTGGGGGGGAGGGAGGGGGGGAGGTAAGGGGGGAGAGAGAGAGAGGGGGGGGGGAGGGAGGCCTCACCCAGCAATGGGTCGACAAGGGGTGAAAATATATAAAAAATACAAAACGAGACGTGGCTAACGAAATGTGAAATGTTATATATATATATATATATATATATACAGGCATACCCCGGTTTAAGGACACTCACTTTAAGTACACTCGCGAGTAAGTACATATCTCTCAATAGGCAAACGGCAGCTCGCGCATGCGCCTGTCAGCACGTCCTGAACAGCAATACCGGCTCCCTACCTGTACCGAAGCTGTGCGCAAGCGGGGAGACTATAGAGCCTGTTACACATGCATTAGTTACATCAGTTATGCACGTATATGACGATTGCAGTACAGTACATGCATCGATAAGTGGGAAAAAGGTAGTGCTTCACATTAAGTACATTTTCACTTTACATACATGCTCCGGTCCCATTGCGTATGTTAATGCGGGGTATGCCTGTATATATATATATATATATATATATACATATATATATATACACACATACACACACGCGCATCTTATCGTCAGCCCGTGGGCAAAAATATATATATATATATAACAACAAAAAAGATTCTCTATGGGAGCACGTGTGTGTGTGTGTGTGTGTGTGTGTGTGTGTGTGTGTGTGTGTGTGTGGTTATGTACACACCAATGTTTATACAGTTTGTAATTGTGATTTAAGCCGCAGTGTTTACAAGAGTACATAGATATTGTTCAGTCTAATACTGTATACTCTCTCGTGTGCATATCATCTATAAACAGCAGTAATACACACACACACACACACACACACACACACACACACACTGTATATACATACTCGTACACACACCTGCAGTGCTGCGACACTCCCATGAATTGGCTGCCTGGATGGGTGCACTAGTGCAGCATACTGTATACTGTATACTGTACACAAACATCTGTAGCACACAGGGCACTCACAGCCTCGCACTATTAAAGCGGCACAAAGATTTGTTTAATTCTCTTATAACAGATCGATGTTTCCGTTCCCTTTGATCTATGTTATAAGCGAATAAAACAAATCTTTTTGCCACTTTAGCCAAGAGCCTGTGAGTGCCGCGTATTCTACAGATGTGTGTGCGAGAGAGTGTGTGAGAGAGTGTATGTGTGTAAGTGTAAGTATAATATATATATGTGTTGTGTGTATATATGTGTGTTTGTGTGTTCATATGTGTACGTGTGTGTATGTATGTGTGCGTGCGTGCGTGTGTGTGCATGTACATATCTATGTGTGTATATGTGTACACATCTGTGTGTGTATGTGTACATGTATAAAAGAAAACATCACACACTCACAGGACTTTCCATTAAAACTTTTGCATTTTTTTTGCTACCAAAATGAGAAATCTCGGTTCTGATCCGAACCTCTCTCCAGACGTTAGTATTTCTTGGCGACTCCTGCCGTGTTTCTTCGCTTGTTTCACGTGGCTTTGTAAGCAGCCAGGCGGGGTTATTGTGTTTGGGATGGGTGCCTCTGTATTTGTGTATGTTTGATTTCTGTAGCAGCTTGCGAGAACGCCACGCAGACACACCGGTCTGGGAATGAAGGGGTTAGTGCTACGCAGCGTAAAACTGTGCATACCTAGCACGAAATTATGTGCCCCCTCCCCAGGTATCAGAGGACACACAGGCCAGACCAGCAGCAGCGCAGGGGCCCCGGCGGCCGCCCCAGGGTGAGGAGGGACACTGGTTTGGAAATTGAAGCCATGCATCATACAAGGACATATCTGGGAGCCCTGTGCTGAGCCTGCAGGGGACACACATTAACAGGCACATTACAGAGGGGAACACTGCGGCGAGAGGCTCTGTCCGCAGGACACAAGGTCAGACCCATTTACCGACACATTTACTGACCCATATTATGGCTGCAAGCAGGCGGTGCACGCCGTCAATTAACCATTTCACTGCTGTGTCACCGGCTTTGTAAATAGAGCGCTGGAATCCTAACTTTGAAAGCACAGTGCTAAATATTGCAGGAGGAGGCGGGGTGCGTACTGTTATTCAGCGGCACGGTTACATAACACTCCTGTTAAAGTCTCTCCGGGAACAGCACCGTTTGGTGGATATGACCCAGAATCCACAGAGGATAAATGCAGCAGCAATGACAATGTTGCAGTGATTTGGGCTGCAGGTTTCAGGGGGAAAATACGTCACAAGTGTGTACGTGACAAGGATGCAGGGGGGGGCATGAAGGCTGAGGGCCGCTGTATCATCGCACAAACGTTTGGACCATTTTGTGTTCCACGTTTGTTGCATACATCACACACATTCACATTGCCCGCCGTGCCTCATTACCTGCCCGGTCCTTATACCTGCCGCAGGTTTCTCTGCCACGCTCGCGCAGACGGAAAGACCAAGGGATGAGCCACACAGACTGATACAAGTAACAACGGGTCTCCTACACACACTCCCCAAATCACAAACTCACAACCTATGTCACAACGTGTCTCCTACACACACTCCCCAAATCACAAACTCACAACCTATGTCACAACGTGTCTCCTACACACACTCCCCAAATCACAAACTCACAACCTATGTCACAACGTGTCTCCTACACACACTCCCCAAATCACAACCAGATCCACGGGACAAAACAGGAGCAAAAACCTTAGATACACAACTTTTTGCACCAATTTGCTCCAAAATAGCCTCCGTAGGAAGCGCCCAAGGTGCGAGTGGAGTTTTATTTAAACACCCGGACGAACATTCTCAGGAGCCCAAGAGCTAGCACTCCATATAAATGTACAAAAGCAGGGCTGCTAACAATATGACAGTGAGGCAGGGTCCTGCGGGCCCCATTTTAACCCATGTGTTGCCAGAAGGGCCTGCAATGTTGGGGTTAATAAAGATACAGGTATGCATGTAACAAAGGAGCAATGTTCCCATCCCCCTACAAGACCCTGCAGGTGCCCTGCCCGTGGCGCTCTGCCCTGCCCGTGGCGCCCTCTCTGCTTTCGGCTGCCAGTAAGGTAAGGGGGGTAAGTGCTACTCCAGCGCGAGCATTTTCTGCAGGTTCCTCCTGCCTCTCGCACAGCTGCTCCCTTTACAGTAAGTGCACACTCATTAATACCTCGCCTGGGCTTGCTGCGGCATACAGCCAGAAGGCTTTTGCTAATAATTATGGTTAGAGTATGTTATGAACAGCTGGGCTCGGAGCCACACAGCAGAACACAGGCTTCATACCCGCTACACTGGCAAAACCCAACGCCATCAGAGCGGATCGTCAGAACGCGGTTATTCTAATGCCAATGCAATCATCAAGAGTACCAGGGACAGCGCTTAACCAGGGCGTGGAACTACTAACTAGCACTGGCACGCAAGCGTTTGCACTCTCCTCTTCTAGATTGCAAGCTCTCCGGAGCAGGGACACGTCCTTATTGTATCAGTAATACCTTTACCTGGGATGGTCTGGGGCACACCTAACGAACTGCAGGGCAGGTCACCTTCCAAGCAAACAGGAACGCACGAGAAGAAGCGCTCATCTGCGCAGAACAATTCCAATCCAACCGTGTCGCTATCCACATACTGCACCCTGCAGGTAATCAGTGCCTAACCCGAAGAGCTCACAGTCTAACACAAGAGACAGCTCGTGTACAACACAGAGCACAGACAGCTCCATATACTTGTACACACACACCCGGCTACAGATACATATACTATACATACAGTACAGCTCCATATACTTGTACACACATGGCTACAGATACATATACTATACATACTGTACAGCTACATATACTTGAACACACACGGCAACAGTTACATATACTATACATACAGTACAGCTCCATATACGTGTACACACCCGGCTACAGATACATATACTATACATACAGTACAGCTCCATATACTTGTACACACGGCTACAGATACATATACTATACATACTGTACAGCTACATATACTTGTACACATACGGCTACAGATACATATACTATACATACAGTACATCAACATATACTTGTACACACACGGCTACAGATACTATACATACAGTACATATACACGAATGGCTACGGATACATATACTATACATACAGTTACATATACTTGTACATACACGTATACTATACATCCAGCTACATATACTTGTACATACAGTACACACAGCTACAGATACATATACTAAACATACAGCTACTTATACTGTACTTGTACATAAACACAGCTACAGATATTTATATATACACAAATAAAGATATTTACATGATATAGCCATTTATCTGCGCTGTTGTGTGTGGAAATATGATTTAAATGGACAGTAGGTGCAGTGTGCGTTACTAGAGACATGTCAGTCTTTCCTGATACATTTCCAAATTTTGGCGCACAGAAGGGGCGCGCAGAGGAGGGGGCGCGCGCAGAGGAGGGGGCGCGCGCAGAGGAGGGGGCGTGCGCAGAGGAGGGGGCGCGCTCAGAGGAGGGGGCGCGCACAGAGGAGGGGGCGCGCACAGAGGAGGGGGCGCACCGAGGAGAGGACGCACAGAGGAGGGGGCGCACAGAGGAGGGGGCGCGGGGTGCACAGAGGTGGGGGCGCACAGAGGGGACGCGGGGTGCACAGAGGAGGGGGCGCGCGCAGAGGAGGGGGCGCGCGCAGAGGAGGGGGCGCGCACAGAGGAGGGGGCGCGCACAGAGGAGAGGGCGCACCGAGGAGAGGGCGCACCGAGGAGGGGGCGCACAGAGGAGGGGGCGCACAGAGTGGGCGCGGGGTGAACAGAGGAGGGGGCGCACAGAGGAGGGGGCGCACAGAGCAGAGGGAGCACAGACGCCAGAAATACTAAACAAAATGTACGAGGCACCAGGGAGCTGGAGACAGAGATTGTGAGTGTTTTCCCCTCCGCAGAATAAAAGCGGCTTTCTCAGGCCTCTCATTTCCCAAACCCCCGACTCTGACAGCCGGAAAGGTTAACTCCAGGGAGCGCCCCCCGGAGCCGGTCCTGTGCCGGAGGTCTGTGCCCCATTTAGCATCTTATCAGGGTACCACAGCAGGAGCTAATGAGAACATCGTGTCTAGGGCAGCAGCGCATGCAAATCCCACCGACGGAATAACCCCGGCACTGCCAGACAGGCCCACATACACCGGGGAAATATACAGCTGCACATTCCAATATGATATGTGTGTGTGTGTTTATATGTGTATGTGTGTGTGTGTGTTTATATGTGTATGTGTGTGTGTGTGTGTGTGTTATTATACATTATCATATACATATTATACACACACACACCTGGAAGGAAATGTCAGACAGAACATCACACAGCGCTAGCACATCACACAGCGCTAGCACATCACACAGCGCTTACACATCGCACAGCGTTTACACATCACACAGCGCTAGCACATCACACAGCGCTTACACATCACACAGCGCTTACACATCGCACAGCGCTTACACATCGCACAGCGCTTACACATCACACAGCGCTTACACATCGCACAGCGCTTACACATCGCACAGCGCTTACACATCGCACAGCGCTTACACATCGCACAGCGCTAGTACATCACACAGCGCTTACACATCACACAGCGCTTACACATCGCACAGCGCTTACACATCGCACAGCGCTTACACATCACACAGCGCTTACACATCACACAGCGCTTACACATCACACAGCGCTTACACATCGCACAGCGCTTACACATCGCACAGCGCTTACACATCACACAGCGCTTACACATCACACAGCGCTTACACATCACACAGCGCTAGCACATCACACAGCGCTTACACATCGCACAGCGCTAGCACATCGCACAGCGCTAGCACATCACACAGCGCTTACACATCGCACAGCGCTTACACATCGCACAGCGCTTACACATCGCACAGCGCTTACACATCGCACAGCGCTTACACATCGCACAGCGCTTACACATCACACAGCGCTAGCACATCACACAGCGCTTACACATCGCACAGCGTTTACACATCACACAGCGCTAGCACATCACACAGCGCTTACACATCACACAGCGCTTACACATCGCACAGCGCTTACACATCACACAGCGCTAGCACATCACACAGCGCTTACACATCGCACAGCGCTTACACATCGCACAGCGCTTACACATCGCACAGCGCTTACACATCGCACAGCGCTTACACATCGCACAGCGCTTACACATCACACAGCGCTAGCACATCACACAGCGCTTACACATCGCACAGCGCTTACACATCGCACAGCGCTTACACATCGCACAGCGCTTACACATCGCACAGCGCTTACACATCGCACAGCGCTTACACATCGCACAGCGCTTACACATCGCACAGCGCTAGCACATCACACAGCGCTTACACATCGCACAGCGCTTACACATCGCACAGCGCTTACACATCGCACAGCGCTTACACATCGCACAGCGCTTACACATCGCACAGCGCTTACACATCACACAGCGCTAGCACATCACACAGCGCTTACACATCGCACAGCGCTTACACATCGCACAGCGCTTACACATCGCACAGCGCTTACACATCACACAGCGCTTACACATCGCACAGCGCTTACACATCACACAGCGCTTACACATCGCACAGCGCTTACACATCACACAGCGCTTACACATCACACAGCGCTAGCACATCACACAGCGCTTACACATCGCACAGCGCTTACACATCGCACAGCGCTTACACATCGCACAGCGCTTACACATCGCACAGCGCTTACACATCGCACAGCGCTTACACATCGCACAGCGCTTACACATCGCACAGCGCTTACACATCGCACAGCGCTTACACATCGCACAGCGCTTACACATCGCACAGCGCTTACACATCGCACAGCGCTTACACATCGCACAGCGCTTACACATCACACAGCGCTTACACATCACACAGCGCTTACACATCGCACAGCGCTTACACATCGCACAGCGCTTACACATCGCACAGCGCTTACACATCGCACAGCGCTTACACATCGCACAGCGCTTACACATCGCACAGCGCTTACACATCGCACAGCGCTTACACATCGCACAGCGCTTACACATCGCACAGCGCTTACACATCGCACAGCGCTTACACATCGCACAGCGCTTACACATCGCACAGCGCTTACACATCGCACAGCGCTTACACATCGCACAGCGCTTACACATCGCACAGCGCTTACACATCGCACAGCGCTTACACATCACACAGCGCTTACACATCACACAGCGCTTACACATCACACAGCGCTTACACATCGCACAGCGCTTACACATCGCACAGCGCTTACACATCGCACAGCGCTAGCACATCACACAGCGCTTACACATCGCACAGCGCTAGCACATCACACATCGCTTACACATCGCACAGCGCTTACACATCGCACAGCGCTTACACATCACACAGCGCTTACACATCACACAGCGCTTACACATCGCACAGCGCTTACACATCGCACAGCGCTTACACATCGCACAGCGCTTACACATCGCACAGCGCTTACACATCGCACAGCGCTTACACATCGCACAGCGCTTACACATCGCACAGCGCTTACACATCGCACAGCGCTTACACATCGCACAGCGCTTACACATCGCACAGCGCTTACACATCGCACAGCGCTTACACATCGCACAGCGCTTACACATCGCACAGCGCTTACACATCGCACAGCGCTTACACATCACACAGCGCTTACACATCACACAGCGCTTACACATCACACAGCGCTTACACATCGCACAGCGCTTACACATCGCACAGCGCTTACACATCGCACAGCGCTAGCACATCACACAGCGCTTACACATCGCACAGCGCTAGCACATCACACATCGCTTACACATCGCACAGCGCTTACACATCGCACAGCGCTTACACATCACACAGCGCTTACACATCGCACAGCGCTTACACATCACACAGCGCTTACACATCGCACAGCGCTAGCACATCACACAGCGCTTACACATCGCACAGCGCTAGCACATCACACAGCGCTTACACATCACACAGCGCTTACACATCGCACAGCGCTTACACATCGCACAGCGCTAGCACATCACACAGCGCTTACACATCGCACAGCGCTAGCACATCACACAGCGCTTACAGCTTACACATCGCACAGCGCTTACACATCGCACAGCGCTTACACATCACACAGCGCTTACACATCACACAGCGCTTACACATAACACAGCGCTTACACATCGCACAGCGCTTACACATCGCACAGCGCTTACACATCGCACAGCGCTTACACATCGCACAGCGCTTACACATCGCACAGCGCTTACACATCGCACAGCGCTAGCACATCACACAGCGCTTACACATCGCACAGCGCTAGCACATCACACATCGCTTACACATCGCACAGCGCTTACACATCGCACAGCGCTTACACATCACACAGCGCTTACACATCGCACAGCGCTTACACATCACACAGCGCTTACACATCGCACAGCGCTAGCACATCACACAGCGCTTACACATCGCACAGCGCTAGCACATCGCACAGCGCTTACACATCACACAGCGCTTACACATCGCACAGCGCTTACACATCGCACAGCGCTAGCACATCACACAGCGCTTACACATCGCACAGCGCTAGCACATCACACAGCGCTTACAGCTTACACATCGCACAGCGCTTACACATCGCACAGCGCTTACACATCACACAGCGCTTACACATCACACAGCGCTTACACATAACACAGCGCTTACACATCGCACAGCGCTTACACATCGCACAGCGCTTACACATCGCACAGCGCTTACACATCGCACAGCGCTTACACATCACACAGCGCTTACACATCGCACAGCGCTTACACATCGCACAGCGCTTACACATCGCACAGCGCTTACACATCGCACAGCGCTTACACATCGCACAGCGCTTACACATCACACAGCGCTTACACATCGCACAGCGCTTACACATCACACAGCGCTTACACATCGCACAGCGCTTACACATCGCACAGCGCTTACACATCGCACAGCGCTTACACATCGCACAGCGCTTACACATCGCACAGCGCTTACACATCGCACAGCGCTTACACATCGCACAGCGCTTACACATCGCACAGCGCTTACACATCGCACAGCGCTTACACATCACACAGCGCTTACACATCGCACAGCGCTTACACATCGCACAGCGCTTACACATCACACAGCGCTTACACATCACACAGCGCTTACACATCACACAGCGCTAGCACATCACACAGCGCTTACACATCACACAGCGCTAGCACATCACACAGCGCTTACACATCGCACAGCGCTTACACATCACACAGCGCTTACACATCACACAGCGCTTACACATCACACAGCGCTTACACATCACACAGCGCTTACACATCGCACAGCGCTTACACATCACACAGCGCTTACACATCGCACAGCGCTTACACATCGCACAGCGCTTACACATCGCACAGCGCTTACACATCGCACAGCGCTTACACATCGCACAGCGCTAGTACATCACACAGCGCTTACACATCGCACAGCGCTTACACATCGCACAGCGCTTACACATCGCACAGCGCTTACACATCGCACAGCGCTTACACATCGCACAGCGCTTACACATCGCACAGCGCTTACACATCGCACAGCGCTTACACATCACACAGCGCTTACACATCGCACAGCGCTTACACATCACACAGCGCTTACACATCGCACAGCGCTTACACATCACACAGCGCTTACACATCACACAGCGCTTACACATCGCACAGCGCTTACACATCGCACAGCGCTTCCACATCGCACAGCGCTTCCACATCGCACAGCGCTTACACATCGCACAGCGCTTACACATCGCACAGCGCTTACACATCACACAGCGCTTACACATCGCACAGCGCTTACACATCACACAGCGCTTACACATCGCACAGCGCTAGCACATCACACAGCGCTTACACATCACACAGCGCTTACACATCGCACAGCGCTTACAGCTTACACATCACACAGCGCTTACACATCACACAGCGCTTACACATCGCACAGCGCTTACACATCGCACAGCGCTTACACATCGCACAGCGCTAGCACATCACACAGCGCTTACACATCACACAGCGCTTACACATCGCACAGCGCTTACAGCTTACACATCACACAGCGCTTACACATCGCACAGCGCTTACACATCGCACAGCGCTTACACATCGCACAGCGCTTACACATCGCACAGCGCTTACACATCGCACAGCGCTTACACATCGCACAGCGCTTACACATCGCACAGCGCTTACACATCGCACAGCGCTTACACATCGCACAGCGCTTACACATCGCACAGCGCTTACACATCGCACAGCGCTTACACATCGCACAGCGCTTACACATCGCACAGCGCTTACACATCGCACAGCGCTTACACATCGCACAGCGCTTACACATCGCACAGCGCTTACACATCGCACAGCGCTTACACATCGCACAGCGCTTACACATCGCACAGCGCTTACACATCGCACAGCGCTTACACATCGCACAGCGCTTACACATCGCACAGCGCTTACACATCGCACAGCGCTTACACATCGCACAGCGCTTACACATCGCACAGCGCTTACTCCTCTGTGCGCCACATCACACAGCGCTTACACATCACACAGCGCTTACACATTGCACAGCGCTTACACATCACACAGCGCTAGTACATCACACAGCGCTTACACATCGCACAGCGCTTACACATCACACAGCGCTTACACATCGCACAGCGCTTACACATCGCACAGCGCTTACACATCGCACAGCGCTTACACATCACACAGCGCTTACACATCGCACAGCGCTTACACATCGCACAGCGCTTACACATCACACAGCGCTTACACATCACACAGCGCTTACACATCACACAGCGCTTACACATCACACAGCGCTTACACATCGCACAGCGCTTACACATCACACAGCGCTTACACATCACACAGCGCTTACACATCACACAGCGCTTACACATCACACAGCGCTTACACATCGCACAGCGCTTACACATCGCACAGCGCTTACACATCGCACAGCGCTTACACATCGCACAGCGCTTACACATCGCACAGCGCTTACACATCACACAGCGCTTACACATCGCACAGCGCTTACACATCGCACAGCGCTTACACATCACACAGCGCTTACACATCGCACAGCGCTTACACATCGCACAGCGCTTACACATCGCACAGCGCTTACACATCGCACAGCGCTTACACATCGCACAGCGCTTACACATCACACAGCGCTTACACATCGCACAGCGCTTACACAGCGCACAGCGCTTACACATCACACAGCGCTTACACATCACACAGCGCTTTCTCATCCTACGGACCGGCCGGCGATCTAACGCTAAGAAGCCAGCATCTCTTCTGCAGAGGTACAATCAGCCAGGAGGGTCAGCAGGCGGGACATATCAGTGGGGGGGAGGGAGGGGCGGCAGAGGAGGAGACGCGTTTTATCGGGGGGTCAGAGGAGGAGACGCGTATTATCGGGGGGTCAGAGTAGGAGACGCATATTATCGGGGAGTTAGAGGAGACGCATATTATGGGGGAGGGGTCGGAGATGCGTATTATGGGGGGAGTTGGAGATGTGTATTATGGGGGAGGGGTTGGAGGAGATGATTATTATGGGGGGAGGCACAGGAGATGCGTATTATGGGGGGGCACATGAGATGCGTATTATGGGGGAGGGGTCGAAGACGTGTATTATGGACTTGCCCAAGGTCAGAAGGAGCGGACCCCGGGACATGAGGTTCCCCTGCCTCACAGTCGGATATCGCAGGAGCGCACGCGTCTATCGCAGAGGCGATCCGCGGCCTGGTGATCTGGAAGAGGAGACGCCATGGGGAGGCGTGTCCTAGGCGCGCCCCTGAAGTCACGTGAGTGGATCACCCTCATCGGCTGAACCGCGCACGTGACCCAGCCGCCAAGATAAAAATACATTGCCTTGCGCGGTCGCGCTGAGTATGGTCGCGTCCTTATGGTTTACACAGTCCGTGTCTTTACTCAGAAACACACATTTTATTTATATGCGCGCACGCGCACACACACACACACACACGCGCACACACACACAGAGACATGCGCACACAGACGCGCGCACACACACAGACACACACACACAGAGACACGCACACACACAGAGAGACACACATACACACAGAGAGACACGCATACACACAGAGAGACACGCATACACACAGAGACATGCGCACACACACAGAGACACACAAAGAGAGACGCGCACACACACACAGAGACACACACACACAGACGCGCACAGACACGCGCACACACACAGACACACACACACAGAGACACGCACACACACAGAGAGACACACATACACACAGAGAGACACGCATACACACAGAGAGACACGCACACACACACACAGAGACAACCACACACACACGCACGCACAGAGACACACACACACACACACACAGAGACACACACAGAGAGACACACACACAGACACACTAAAGTTGAATTAGGCCCTCACAGGTGCTTAGAATGAATACAAGGATTTATTTAACACATTAACACTTTGATCCTCTTGAGAAAGATAATGGAATAGGGACCAAAACATTAATGTGTTAAATAAATCCCTTTATTTATTGTAATTACCTGTGAGGGCCTAATTCTACTTTATTTTGGTTATTAATCCTCTACCGGTATACCCGGCAAGTCACTGCATGCAACGGGAGTGCTGCCTTCTATACACAAGCTGTGTGTACACACACACACACACACGCACAAGATCTATTAAACATATATATATGTTTTTATGTTGCTGTTTTTATCGGAAGTCTGAGCAAAGGAAAAATGATTTGCATCTAAACTACAATAAGAAACTATTTTAAATAAGGACAAAGCATCCTCGCCTCCCCCAGTCAGGATTCTGACCCTTTCCCCGATAATAATCACTATATAAGAGGTGCCGAAGCACAGTTACCCTAGCCCCCCTCTCCCCCCCCCGAAAGGCTTCCAGAAGTGTACAGGCGCACACCAGCACATACACGGATATACACACACGCACCATTATAGTTACAGTGAGACACACGCTGTCCGTGCCAGAAGAAGTTATTATTAGAATATTGCACAATTCTGTTGAGCCTGTATACTGAGGGCATGTGATTATGCGGGGGTAACCCTCTCTGTTAGCGCTGTGTATGGCCGAGAAGCACAGCCGGTACTGCTGTGGGGCCTGCTCCCACCCCTCTCTGATAGCGCTGTGTATGGCCGAGAAGCACAGCCGGTGCTGCTGTGGGGCCTGCTCCCACCCCTCTCTGTTAGTGCTGTGTATGGCCGAGAAGCACAGCCGGTGCTGCTGTGGGGCCTGCTCTCACCCCTCTCTGTTAGCGCTGTGTATGGCCGAGAAGCACAGCCGGTGCTGCTGTGGGGCCTGCCCTCTCCCCTCTCTGTTAGCGCTGTGTATGGCCGAGAAGCACAGCCGGTGCTGCTGTGGGACCTGCTCTCACCCCTCTCCGTTAGCGCTGTGTATGGCCGAGAAGCACAGCCGGTGCTGCTGTGGGACCTGCTCTCACCCCTCTCCGTTAGCGCTGTGTATGGCCGAGAAGCACAGCCGGTGCTGCTGTGGGGCCTGCTCCCACCCCTCTCCGTTAGCGCTGTGTATGGCCGAGAAGCACAGCCGGTGCTGCTGTGGGACCTGCTCTCACCCCTCTCCGTTAGCGCTGTGTATGGCCGAGAAGCACAGCCGGTGCTGCTGTGGGACCTGCTCTCACCCCTCTCCGTTAGCGCTGTGTATGGCCGAGAAGCACAGCCGGTGCTGCTGTGGGGCCTGCTCTCACCCCTCTCTGTTAGCGCTGTGTGTGGCCGAGAAGAACAGTCGGTGCTGCTGTGGGGCCTGCTCTCACCCCTCTCTCCGTTAGCGCTGTGTATGGCCGAGAAGCACAGCCGGTGCTGCTGTGGGGCCTGCTCTCACCCCTCTCTGTTAGCGCTGTGTATGGCTGAGAAGCACAGCCGGTGCTGCTGTGGGGCCTGCTCTCACCCCTCTCTGTTAGCGCTGTGTATGGCCGAGAAGCACAGCCGGTGCTGCTGTGGGACCTGCTCTCACCCCTCTCTGTTAGCGCTGTGTATGGCCGAGAATCACAGCCGGTGCTGCTGTGGGGCCTGCTCTCACCTCTCTCTGTTAGCGCTGTGTATGGCCGAGAAGCACAGCCGGTGCTGCTGTGGGGCCTGCTCTCACCCCTCTCTGATAGCGCTGTGTATGGCCGAGAAGCACAGCCGGTGCTGCTGTGGGGCCTGCTCTCACCCCTCTCTGATAGCGCTGTGTATGGCCGAGAAGCACAGCCGGTGCTGCTGTGGGACCTGCTCTCACCCCTCTCTGTTAGCGCTGTGTATGGCCGAGAAGCACAGCCGGTGCTGCTGTGGGGCCTGCTCTCACCCCTCTCTGTTAGCGCTATGTATGGCCGAGAAGCACAGCCGGTGCTGCTGTGGGGCCTGCTCTCACCTCTCTCTGTTAGCGCTGTGTATGGCCGAGAAGCACAGCCGGTGCTGCTGTGGGACCTTCTCTCACCCCTCTCTGATAGCGCTGTGTATGGCCGAGAAGCACAGCCGGTGCTGCTGTGGGGCCTGCTCTCTCCCCTCTTTGTTAGCGCTGTGTATGGCCGAGAAGCACAGCCGGTGCTGCTGTGGGACCTGCTCTCACCCCTCTCTGTTAGCGCTGTGTATGGCCGAGAAGCACAGCCGGTGCTGCTGTGGGGCCTGCTCTCTCCCCTCTCTGTTAGCGCTGTGTATGGCCGAGAAGCACAGCCGGTGCTGCTGTGGGACCTGCTCTCACCCCTCTCTCTGTTAGCGCTGTGTATGGCCGAGAAGCACAGCCGGTGCTGCTGTGGGGCCTGCTCTCACCCCTCTCTGTTAGCGCTGTGTATGGCCGAGAAGCACAGCCAGTGCTGCTGTGGGGCCTGCTCTCTCCCCTCTCTGTTAGCGCTGTGTATGGCCGAGAAGCACAGCCGGTGCTGCTGTGGGACCTGCTCTCACCCCTCTCTCTGTTAGCGCTGTGTATGGCCGAGAAGCACAGCCGGTGCTGCTGTGGGGCCTCCTCTCACCCCTCTCTGTTAGCGCTGTGTATGGCCGAGAAGCACAGCCGGTGCTGCTGTGGGACCTGCTCTCACCCCTCTCTGATAGCGCTGTGTATGGCCGAGAAGCACAGCCGGTGCTGCTGTGGGGCCTGCTCTCTCCCCTCTCTGTTAGCGCTGTGTATGGCCGAGAAGCACAGTCGGTGCTGCTGTGAGGCCTGCTCTCACCCCTCTCTCTGATAGCGCTGTGTATGGCCGAGAAGCACAGCCGGTGCTGCTGTGGGACCTGCTCTCACCCCTCTCTGATAGCGCTGTGTATGGCCGGGAAGCACAGCCGGTGCTGCTGTGGGGCCTGCTCTCACCCCTCTCTGATAGCGCTGTGTATGGCCGGGAAGCACAGCCGGTGCTGCTGTGGGGCCTGCTCTCACCCCTCTGGCTTTTTTTTATTATCTTCGCACCAACGCTGAGAGCTTCAGAATTTCCAATGAGCTTGTTCTCGCATGGAAAGGGCAGCGCTTCAGGCAGGAGCGCTCGGCAGAGATAACCGCACACTGCCCCTTCTCATGAATATCCTGCCCTTTCGTGGCGCATCCTGAATCAGCGCAGTATGGACACCCAGGACCTGCGTAACCGAGACGGCCCCTGACAGCCAGGAAGAGGAGAACGCTGACCAAGTCCGGCCATAATGGAAATGTTACTGTAAGCTCATTTGCATGTCTTAGACAGGTCTGCAACCCCGCCTTTCACCATTATCACCCAGCACTTCCACTGCAGCAAGGGATTCTGGGAAATGACATGCAAATGAGCACACAGTGCCACCTTTTGATTCAAAACCATTCATCATGGTTCCCCTATAGGCTTAAGCTTGCTGCATGGTCACAGCTTTTAGCACAGCCAGGGTTAAGATGCATAGCCAGCAAAGCTGTGACCGGGGTGTGTGTCTATATGTGTGTCTGTGTGTCTGTGTGTCTATATGTGTGTCTATATGTGTGTGTGTCTGTGTGTGTGTGTGTGTGTGTGTGTGTCTGTGTGTGTGTGTGAATATATATATATACACACATACACACATACACACATATATATATATATATATATATATATATATATATATATTCTGTACGCATCATAGAAGCTATGTATATACAGTATTTAATGTTCCCAACTGAGCATTTGGGATACAGATACACACACACACACACACACACACACACATACAGTACGCACACATACGTACACACTCTCTCATACATACACACACACACACACACACACACACACACTCTCTCATACATACACACACACACACACACACACGCACACACTCTCTCATACATACATACACACACACACACACACACACACACACACACACACACACACACACACACACACACACACACACACACAGAAGAGAGAGAGAAAAAAATGAAAAAGTAGTGCTAAAAAAATATTGTTAGAATGCAATTAATTTCAAATAATTAAATATCTAATTAAATGAATATTATGTCAAACATAAGAATATAAATTAATCACACTTATTCAAATATAATTATAGAAAACACCGTTAAATGAAAAAAAAAATTAGCAGAAAGTGACAATCCACTCACTAGACGTGGCACACGTGGCACACGTGGATGAAACACTAACAAGACACACACAATGAAGTCCGATTTAAAAAATCAGTGGAATGATGAGCTAAGGGAACCAGGTGACGTCCTCACGCAGAGACAGGAGGGGTCGGACCAGACTCCGAGCACTTCAGAGACCGTGAGGACTTCCACATCACTTCCCTGCAGCAGGACTGGGGCTGCTCCGCTTCCACATCACTTCCCTGCAGCAGGACTCGGGCTGCTCCGCTTTCACATCACTTCCCTGCAGCAGGACTGGGGCTGCTCCGCTTCCACATCACTTCCCTGCAGCAGGACTGGGGCTGCTCCGCTTCCACATCACTTCCCTGCAGCAGGACTCGGGCTGCTCCGCTTCCACATCACTTCCCTGCAGCAGGACTCGGGCTGCTCCGCTTCCACATCACTTCCCTGCAGCAGGACTGGGGCTGCTCCGCTTCCACATCACTTCCCTGCAGCAGGACTCGGGCTGCTCCGCTTCCACATCACTTCCCTGCAGCAGGACTGGGGCTGCTCCGCTTCCACATCACTTCCCTGCAGCAGGACTCGGGCTGCTCCGCTTCCACATCACTTCCCTGCAGCAGGACTCGGGCTGCTCCGCTTCCACATCACTTCCCTGCAGCAGGACTCGGGCTGCTCCGCTTCCACATCACTTCCCTGCAGCAGGACTGGGGCTGCTCCGCTTCCACATCACTTCCCTGCAGCAGGACTCGGGCTGCTCCGCTTCCACATCACTTCCCTGCAGCAGGACTCGGGCTGCTCTGCTTCCACATCACTTCCCTGCAGCAGGACTGGGGCTGCTCCGCTTCCACATCACTTCCCTGCAGCAGGACTCGGGCTGCTCCGCTTCCACATCACTTCCCTGCAGCAGGACTCGGGCTGCTCCGCTTCCACATCACTTCCCTGCAGCAGGACTCGGGCTGCTCCGCTTCCACATCACTTCCCTGCAGCAGGACTCGGGCTGCTCCGCTTCCACATCACTTCCCTGCAGCAGGACTCGGGCTGCTCTGCTTCCACATCACTTCCCTGCAGCAGGACTCGGGCTGCTCCGCTTCCACATCACTTCCCTGCAGCAGGACTCGGGCTGCTCCGCTTCCACATCACTTCCCTGCAGCAGGACTCGGGCTGCTCCGCTTCCACATCACTTCCCTGCAGCAGGACTGGGGCTGCTCCGCTTCCACATCACTTCCCTGCAGCAGGACTCGGGCTGCTCTGCTTCCACATCACTTCCCTGCAGCAGGACTCGGGCTGCTCTGCTTCCACATTACTTCCCTGCAGCAGGACTCGGGCTGCTCCGCTTCCACATCACTTCCCTGCAGCAGGACTCGGGCTGCTCCGCTTCCACATCACTTCCCTGCAGCAGGACTGGGGCTGCTCCGCTTCCACATCACTTCCCTGCAGCAGGACTCGGGGCTGCTCCGCTTCCACATCACTTCCCTGCAGCAGGACTGGGGCTGCTCCGCTTCCACATCACTTCCCTGCAGCAGGACTGGGGCTGCTCCGCTTCCACATCACTTCCCTGCAGCAGGACTCGGGCTGCTCCGCTTCCACATCACTTCCCTGTAGCAGGACTGGGGCTGCTCCGCTTCCACATCACTTCCCTGCAGCAGGACTGGGGCTGCTCCGCTTCCACATCACTTCCCTGCAGCAGGACTCGGGCTGCTCCGCTTCCACATCACTTCCCTGCAGCAGGACTGGGGCTGCTCCGCTTCCACATCACTTCCCTGCAGCAGGACTCTGGCTGCTCCGCTTCCACATCACTTCCCTGCAGCAGGACTGGGGCTGCTCCGCTTCCACATCACTTCCCTGCAGCAGGACTCGGGCTGCTCCGCTTCCACATCACTTCCCTGTAGCAGGACTCGGGCTGCTCCGCTTCCACATCACTTCCCTGTAGCAGGACTGGGGCTGCTCCGCTTCCACATCACTTCCCTGCAGCAGGACTGGGGCTGCTCCGCTTCCACATCACTTCCCTGCAGCAGGACTCGGGCTGCTCCGCTTCCACATCACTTCCCTGCAGCAGGACTGGGGCTGCTCTGCTTCCACATCACTTCCCTGCAGCAGGACTCGGGCTGCTCCGCTTCCACATCACTTCCCTGCAGCAGGACTCGGGCTGCTCCGCTTCCACATCACTTCCCTGCAGCAGGACTCGGGCTGCTCCGCTTCCACATCACTTCCCTGCAGCAGGACTCGGGCTGCTCCGCTTCCACATCACTTCCCTGCAGCAGGACACGGGCTGCTCCGCTTCCACATCACTTCCCTGCAGCAGGACTGGGGCTGCTCTGCTTCCACATCACTTCCCTGCAGCAGGACTCGGGCTGCTCTGCTTCCACATCACTTCCCTGCAGCAGGACTCGGGCTGCTCCGCTTCCACATCACTTCCCAGCAGCAGGACTCTGGCTGCTCCGCTTCCACATCACTTCCCTGCAGCAGGACTCGGGCTGCTCCGCTTCCACATCACTTCCCTGCAGCAGGACTCGGGCTGCTCCGCTTCCACATCACTTCCCTGCAGCAGGACTCGGGCTGCTCCGCTTCCACATCACTTCCCTGCAGCAGGACTCGGGCTGCTCTGCTTCCACATCACTTCCCTGCAGCAGGACTCGGGCTGCTCCGCTTCCACATCACTTCCCTGCAGCAGGACTCGGGCTGCTCCACTTCCACATCACTTCCCTGCAGCAGGACTGGGGCTGCTCCGCTTCCACATCACTTCCCTGCAGCAGGACTGGGGCTGCTCCGCTCTCACATCACTTCCCTGCAGCAGGACTCGGGCTGCTCCGCTTCCACATCACTTCCCTGCAGCAGGACTCGGGCTGCTCCGCTTCCACATCACTTCCCTGCAGCAGGACTCGGGCTGCTCCGCTTCCACATCACTTCCCTGCAGCAGGACTGGGGCTGCTCCACTTCCACATCACTTCCCTGCAGCAGGACTCGGGCTGCTCCGCTTCCACATCACTTCCCTGCAGCAGGACTCGGGCTGCTCCGCTTCCACATCACTTCCCTGCAGCAGGACTGGGGCTGCTCCGCTTCCACATCACTTCCCTGCAGCAGGACTCTGGCTGCTCCGCTTCCACATCACTTCCCTGCAGCAGGACTCTGGCTGCTCCGCTTCCACATCACTTCCCTGCAGCAGGACTCGGGCTGCTCCGCTTCCACATCACTTCCCTGCAGCAGGACTCGGGCTGCTCCGCTTCCACATCACTTCCCTGCAGCAGGACTCGGGCTGCTCCGCTTCCACATCACTTCCCTGCAGCAGGACTCGGGCTGCTCCGCTTCCACATCACTTCCCTGCAGCAGGACTCTGGCTGCTCCGCTTCCACATCACTTCCCTGCAGCAGGACTCGGGCTGCTCCGCTTCCACATCACTTCCCTGCAGCAGGACTCGGGCTGCTCCGCTTCCACATCACTTCCCTGCAGCAGGACTGGGGCTGCTCCGCTTCCACATCACTTCCCTGCAGCAGGACTGGGGCTGCTCCGCTTCCACATCACTTCCCAGCAGCAGGACTCGGGCTGCTCCGCTTCCACATCACTTCCCTGCAGCAGGACTGGGGCTGCTCCGCTTCCACATCACTTCCCTGCAGCAGGACTGGGGCTGCTCCGCTTCCACATCACTTCCCTGCAGCAGGACTCTGGCTGCTCCGCTTCCACATCACTTCCCTGCAGCAGGACTCTGGCTGCTCCGCTTCCACATCACTTCCCTGCAGCAGGACTGGGGCTGCTCCGCTTCCACATCACTTCCCTGCAGCAGGACTCGGGCTGCTCCGCTTCCACATCACTTCCCTGCAGCAGGACTCGGGCTGCTCCGCTTCCACATCACTTCCCTGCAGCAGGACTCGGGCTGCTCCGCTTCCACATCACTTCCCTGCAGCAGGACTCGGGCTGCTCCGCTTCCACATCACTTCCCTGCAGCAGGACTCGGGCTGCTCCGCTTCCACATCACTTCCCTGCAGCAGGACTCTGGCTGCTCCGCTTCCACATCACTTCCCTGCAGCAGGACTCGGGCTGCTCCGCTTGCACATCACTTCCCTGCAGCAGGACTCGGGCTGCTCCGCTTCCACATCACTTCCCTGCAGCAGGACTCGGGCTGCTCCGCTTCCACATCACTTCCCTGCAGCAGGACTGGGGCTGCTCCGCTTCCACATCACTTCCCTGCAGCAGGACTCGGGCTGCTCCGCTTCCACATCACTTCCCTGCAGCAGGACTGGGGCTGCTCCACTTCCACATCACTTCCCTGCAGCAGGACTCGGGCTGCTCCGCTTCCACATCACTTCCCTGCAGCAGGACTCGGGCTGCTCCGCTTCCACATCACTTCCCTGCAGCAGGACTCTGGCTGCTCCGCTTCCACATCACTTCCCTGCAGCAGGACTCGGGCTGCTCCGCTTCCACATCACTTCCCTGCAGCAGGACTCTGGCTGCTCCGCTTCCACATCACTTCCCTGCAGCAGGACACGGGCTGCTCCGCTTCCACATCACTTCCCTGCAGCAGGACTCGGGCTGCTCCGCTTCCACATCACTTCCCTGCAGCAGGACTGGGGCTGCTCCGCTTCCACATCACTTCCCTGCAGCAGGACTCTGGCTGCTCCGCTTCCACATCACTTCCCTGCAGCAGGACTGGGGCTGCTCCGCTTCCACATCACTTCCCTGCAGCAGGACTCGGGCTGCTCCGCTTCCACATCACTTCCCTGCAGCAGGACTCGGGCTGCTCCGCTTCCACATCACTTCCCTGCAGCAGGACTCGGGCTGCTCCGCTTCCACATCACTTCCCTGCAGCAGGACTCGGGCTGCTCCGCTTCCACATCACTTCCCTGCAGCAGGACTCGGGCTGCTCCGCTTCCACATCACTTCCCTGCAGCAGGACTGGGGCTGCTCCGCTTCCACATCACTTCCCTGCAGCAGGACTCGGGCTGCTCCGCTTCCACATCACTTCCCTGCAGCAGGACTCGGGCTGCTCCGCTTCCACATCACTTCCCTGCAGCAGGACTCGGGGCTGCTCCGCTTCCACATCACTTCCCTGCAGCAGGACTCGGGCTGCTCCGCTTCCACATCACTTCCCTGCAGCAGGACTGGGGCTGCTCCGCTCTCACATCACTTCCCTGCAGCAGGACTCGGGCTGCTCCGCTTCCACATCACTTCCCTGCAGCAGGACTCGGGCTGCTCCGCTTCCACATCACTTCCCTGCAGCAGGACTGGGGCTGCTCCGCTTCCACATCACTTCCCTGCAGTAGGACTCGGGCTGCTCCGCTTCCACTTCACTTCCCTGCAGCAGGACTGGGGCTTCTCCGCTTCCACATCACTTCCCTGCAGCAGGACTCGGGCTGCTCCGCTTCCACATCACTTCCCTGCAGCAGGACTCGGGCTGCTCCGCTTCCACTTCACTTCCCTGCAACAGGACTCGGGCTGCTCCGCTTCCACATCACTTCCCTGCAGCAGGACACGCTGTGTGTATCTCTCTGAGGACTGATCTTGGGAAGTGGACACGCTGAGGGTTTCTCTCTGAGGACTGATCTTGGGAAGTGGACATGCTGTGTGTATCTCTCTGAGGACTGATCTCGGGAAGCGGACATGCTGTGTGTATCTCTCTGAGGACTGATCTCGGGAAGCGGACATGCTGTGGGTATCTCTCTGAGGACTGATCTCTGGAAGCGGACATGCTGTGGGTATCTCTCTGAGGACTGATCTCTGGAAGCGGATACGCTGTGGGTATCTCTCTGAGGACTGATCTCGGGAAGTGGATATGCTGTGGGTATCTCTCTGAGGACTGATCTCGGGAAGCGGACATGCTGTGGGTATCTCTCTGAGGACTGATCTCGGGAAGTGGACATGCTGTGGGTATCTCTCTGAGGACTGATCTCGGGAAGCGGACATTCTGTGGGTATCTCTCTGAGGACTGATCTCGGGAAGTGGATATGCTGTGGGTATCTCTCTGAGGACTGATCTCGGGAAGCGGACATGCTGTGTGTATCTCTCTGAGGACTGATCTCGGAAGCGGACATGCTGTGTGTATCTCTCTGAGGACTGATCTCTGGAAGCGGACACGCTGTGGGTATCTCTGAGGACTGATCTCGGGAAGCTGATACGCTGTGGGTATCTCTCTGAGGACTGATCTCTGGAAGCGGACATGCTGTGTGTATCTCTCTGAGGACTGATCTCTGGAAGCGGACACGCTGTGGGTATCTCTGAGGACTGATCTCGGGAAGCGGATACGCTGTGGGTATCTCTCTGAGGACTGATCTCTGGAAGCGGACATGCTGTGTGTATCTCTCTGAGGACTGATCTCGGAAGCGGACATGCTGTGGGTATCTCTCTGAGGACTGATCTCTGGAAGCAGACATGCTGTGGGTATCTCTGAGGACTGATCTCGGGAAGCGGATACGCTGTGGGTATCTCTCTGAGGACTGATCTCGGGAAGTGGACACGCTGTGGGTATCTCTCTGAGGACTGATCTCTGGAAGCGGACATGCTGTGGGTATCTCTCTGAGGACTGATCTCTGGAAGCGGACATGCTGTGGGTATCTCTCTGAGGACTGATCTCGGGAAGTGGACATGCTGTGGGTATCTCTCTGAGGACTGATCTCGGGAAGCGGATACGCTGTGGGTATCTCTCTGAGGACTGATCTCGGGAAGTGGACACGCTGGTGGTGATATTACTAATTCACAAATGCTATTTTAACACTTTCCTTTTGTAAGTGTGCCTCCCCCCCCTCCCCATCCCCTTCATTAAATACTCTTATACGCTATGGAGCGTGCGCTCACTGTTATATATATATATACAGTATATATTATATATATATATATATCAAATAAAAAGATCACTTGTGAGGACATTCACAGGTCTGCAACGGTGGAGATCTCTCTCTCCCTCTCCAATTTTAGGCTTGCTGCATAGCCAGTAAACCCACCCAGAGACAGTCGTTTCAACCTTAATGGGTCTCCTCAGTGTGGGGGTTGGTTATAATGGCTTTGCAAAAATGAAGCAGGGACAGGTTTCACCACACTTAAGCTATAATAAGCTATAAGCATATACGCACCATAACTAACTAACTAAGTGTGGTGCGTATATATATATATATATATATATATATATATATATATATATATATATATATATATATATATATATATATATACAGATATACAGATATACATACATACCTGCATACACATATATACATACATGCATACATACATATATATATATATACACACACACACACACACACACACACACACACACACACACACACACAATGCAACACAACAAACGCGGCCGCCCTGACGCCATTTGAAAAGTACAACTAACCTCGGGAATGCAATGTTGGTCGCTGCTGTACACAGGGAACAATGCACTTCTGAGGTTATTTAACCAGCGAAGTGCCGGGCTCCGTCAGACCGCAAGCACCGCGCCGCTCCTCTGCCATTTTTAAAATTAAAGATATGTTTTATGTACATGCTAAAAGCGTACCTGGGACGCAGCGCAATGCCTTACCGCCTACAAATCACTTCTATTGATTGGAATAACCAATAATAAAAAAACACCCTGCGTGGACATCTCACTCTCTCCCGCTGGGCTGCAAATCACAAACAGTAACGCTCGCTGCAGCTCCCGGGGCGGGGAGGGAGGCCGGGGAGAAACCTCTGTACACCACAATATCTTATATGAGGGGAAGCAGTGCTGGTACCGCTCCTTCTCCAGGTCTAACAACAAGGGCGCTGAAACCTTCACCTGCTCATGTAAATCTGTCTCGCGCATAGCAGCACTAATAACACCCCTGATCAGAGGGGCACACGTGCTGCATTCTTTTATACAGTTTCTACCTCCATATAGCGCGTGAACACACAGATAAGGGGAGAATCCCTGCCCCAAAGAAGTGACAGTGTCCTGGGATAATGTGAGACACATCAGGAAATGAACATTTTTGTGCATGATGGACTGTGGGGTGGGAGGGTGGGGTGGGAGTGTGGGGGGGGTGGCAGTGTGAGGGGGTGGGAGTGTGGGGTGGGGAGAGTGGGTGCACAGGGTGCTATTATTCTTTACTTGTAAAGTGCAAACATACTCTTCAGTGCGGTAAAGTGGGGGTACCGAGTTATATCAATTACATAAACCAGGGGGGGCCAACCCCAGTCCTCAAAGGCCGCAGGCCAGGTTGTCAGGGTATCCCTGCTTCAGCACAGGTGGCTCAATCAGTGGCTCACTCAAACTGGCCCCTGAGGACTGGAGTTGGCCACTCCTGGCAAACAGAATGCCATACAAGGACAGACCAGCGCAAACACATACAGGAGGTAACGAGTGTGACGGGAGCGGGGAATATGGCTGCTGTTAATAAAGGTTAAGTCTGCCATTCCCCCTACCTGTCAGTAACACATTGGTATTGTATTATGTGTTATGTATATATGAATGTCTTTGCTTGGTTCCAGCAGCTCAGGAATCAGGGGTTAATATGTTTGCGGGAGAATTGTTGCAAATATTATGTTGCAGTTCTACCCACCAATCAGGGCCGGGCATGTAGGCAGCACCTTCCTACCCACCAATCAGGGACTGGGCATGTAGGCAGCACCTTCCTAACCACCAATCAGGGCATGGGCATGTAGGCAGCACCTTCCTACCCACCAATCAGGGCCGTGCATGTAGGCAGCTCCTTCCTACCCACCAATCAGGGCCGGGCATGTAGGCAGCACCTTCCTACCCACCAATCAGGGCCGAGCATGTAGGCAGCACCTTCCTACCCACCAATCAGGGCCGGGCAGGTAGGCAGCACCTTCCTACCCACCAATCAGGGCATGGGCATGTAGGCAGCACCTTCCTACCCACCAATCAGGGCCGGGCATGTAGGCAGCACCTTCCTACCCAACAATCAGGGCCAGGCATGTAGGCAGCACCTTCCTACCCACCAATCAGGGCCTGGGCATGTAGGCAGCACCTTCCTACCCACCAATCAGGGCCTGGGCATGTAGGCAGCACCTTCCTACCCACCAATCAGGGCCGGGCATGTAGGCAGCACCTTCCTACCCACCAATCAGGGCCGGGCATGTAGGCAGCACCTTCCTACCCACCAATCAGGGCCGGGCATGTAGGCAGCACCTTCCTACCCACCAATCAGGGCATGGGCATGTAGGCAGCACCTTCCTACCCACCAATCAGGGCCGGGCATGTAGGCAGCACCTTCCTACCCACCAATCAGGGCCGGGCATGTAGGCAGCACCTTCCTACCCACCAATCAGGGCCTGGGCATGTAGGCAGCAACTTCCTCCCACCAATCAGGACCTGGGCATGTAGGCAGCACCTTCCTACCCACCAATCAGGGCCGGGCATGTAGGCAGCACCTTCCTACCCACCAATCAGGGCCGGGCATGTAGGCAGCACCTTCCTACCCACCAACAGGGCCTGGCATGTAGGCAGCACCTTCCTACCCACCAATCAGGGCCGGGCATGTAGGCAGCACCTTCCTACCCACCAACAGGGCCTGGGCATGTAGGCAGCACCTTCCTACCCACCAATCTGGGCCGGGCATGTAGGCAGCACCTTCCTACCCACCAATCAGGTCCGGGCATGTAGGCAGCACCTTCCTACCCACCAATCAGGGCCGGGCATGTAGGCAGCACCTGGCCCTGAGTGTTGCAATATTATGGTTTAAGTACAGTATATAAAACGGTGGGGAGGGAGACCCCTAGCTTACAGGGAGGGAGACCCCTAGCAGACAGGGAGGGAGACCCCTAGCTTACAGGGAGGGAGACCCCTAGCAGACAGGGAGGGAGACCCCTAGCAGACAGGGAGGGAGACCCCTGGCAGACAGGGAGGGAGACCCCCTAGCAGACAGGGAGGGAGACCCCTAGCAGACAGGGAGGGAGACCCCCAGCAGACAGGGAGGGAGACCCCTAGCAGACAGGGAGGGAGACCCCCAGCAGACAGAGCCTGCAGAGAGTAACAGAGGTGTGGCTGTGACAGGGAGAAACTGCAGTGTCCAATCCAGTGCTGGTCTCAGGCCTGAAAACCAGTCCTGTAGGCACTGGGCATAGAGAGAACAGGGGAAATCTCTGCAAGTAGGGCCCTGCCACTAGTAAGGCAGGGTATCCCCCAGTGTCCCCAGTTGGGTATGTGTGATGTTTGTGTCTTTTGTATAGCTGAGGATATGTTTTTCAAATAACTTAATTTAAAAACTCCCGTGTCTGTCTGGCGATATTGATCCCTGGTATTAGTCCTGGTCTCCCGTGTTCTGTCTGGCGATATTGATCCCGGGTATTAGTCCTGGTCTCCCGTGTTCTGTCTGGCGATATTGATCCCTGGTATTAGTCCTGGTCTCCCGTGTCTGTCTGGCGATATTGATCCCTGGTATTAGTCCTGGTCTCCCGTGTCTGTCTGGCGATATTGATCCCTGGTATTAGTCCTGGTCTCCCGTGTTCTGTCTGGCGATATTGATCCCTGGTATTAGTCCTGGTCTCCCGTGTTCTGTCTGGCGATATTGATCCCTGGTATTAGTCCTGGTCTCCCGTGTCTGTCTGGCGATATTGATCCCTGGTATTAGTCCTGGTCTCCCGTGTCTGTCTGGCGATATTGATCCCTGGTATTAGTCCTGGTCTCCCGTGTCTGTCTGGCGATATTGATCCCTGGTATTAGTCCTGGTCTCCCGTGTTCTGTCTGGCGATATTGATCCCTGGTATTAGTCCTGGTCTCCCGTGTCTGTCTGGCGATATTGATCCCTGGTATTAGTCCTGGTCTCCCGTGTTCTGTCTGGCGATATTGATCCCGGGTATTAGTCCTGGTCTCATGTGTTCTGTCTGGCGATACTGATCCCGGGTATTAGTCCTGGTCTCCCGTGTCTGTCTGGCGATATTGATCCCTGGTATTAGTCCTGGTCTCCCGTGTTCTGTCTGGCGATATTGATCCCTGGTATTAGTCCTGGTCTCCCGTGTCTGTCTGGCGATATTGATCCCTGGTATTAGTCCTGGTCTCCCGTGTTCTGTCTGGCGATATTGATCCCTGGTATTAGTCCTGGTCTCCCGTGTTCTGTCTGGCGATATTGATCCCGGGTATCAGTCCTGGTCTCCCGTGTTCTGTCTGGCGATATTGATCCCTGGTATTAGTCCTGGTCTCCCGTGTCTGTCTGGCGATATTGATCCCTGGTATTAGTCCTGGTCTCCCGTGTTCTGTCTGGTGATATTGATCCCTGGTATTAGTCTTGGTCTCCCGTGTCTGTCTGGTGATATTGATCCCTGGTATTAGTCCTGGTTTCCCGTGTCCTGTCTGGCGATACTGATCCCGGGTATTAGTCCTGGTCTCCCGTGTCTGTCTGGCGATATTGATCCCGGGTATTAGTCCTGGTTTCCCGTGTCCTGTCTGGCGATACTGATCCCGGGTATTAGTCCTGGTCTCCCGTGTCTGTCTGGCGATATTGATCCCTGGTATTAGTCCTGGTCTCCCGTGTCTGTCTGGCGATATTGATCCCTGGTATTAGTCCTGGTCTCCCGTGTTCTGTCTGGCGATATTGATCCCTGGTATTAGTCCTGGTCTCCCGTGTGCTGTCTGGCGATATTGATCCCTGGTATTAGTCCTGGTCTCCCGTGTTCTGTCTGGCGATACTGATCCCGGGTATTAGTCCTGGTCTCCCGTGTTCTGTCTGGCGATACTGATCCCGGGTATTAGTCCTGGTCTCCCGTGACAGTGAGCCCCCTGGGTGTATATGTATATGAAGTGTCTCAGGGAAGGTTGGAAAGAAGAGAGTCCCAGAGAAAGGTGGCGATGAGTGGGAGAGACTTGGAGAGGGAGAGGAGATGACGGAGGAGTGATCATTACACAGTCAGACCTACCATAGATATCTGTATTAGAAAGTGGGGCTATGGCTTTAACCCTTTCTCTGCCAAATGGGGGTGTGCAGGGGGCTTTGGAATATATAAACCACCCGGATGCAAAGCTGGCTGTTGCTGAACGATGATGCAGATAACCGCTGGCGGTGAGGAGTGGCCATGGGCAGATCACACCGTGAGAATACTGCACCAACACAACGTCACAAACAGGGCAGCTAATGCAAGGAGAGAATTCAACATCCCGTCCAGTTCAAGTTCCCTCTCCCCAAGGAGCAGGCATTGTAACTGCACATTCTGTGTCTTATCTCTGGCTGCTTTCAGCTGCATCTCTGCTGAAGCAGCCAATACTGTTTTACATTCAGCGTTAGGATGCTACGCCGCGAGTCCTGCGATACAGAACGCGTCGGAAGGCAGACAGCCGCCTCACAGTTATAGCTCATTGTATTTAACCTATGCTTTTTTAATTTTCTCCCTTAACAGCTCGAGCGGCATCCACAGTGTCTATAAAGCAACGTTCAGGCTTTGTTTCAGGAGCTGGTGATAAACAAAGCGGGACAGGTGGCAGGGAGGCGGCACGGAGAAGGGAGCAGCAGCGGCACGGAGAAGGGAGCAGAGCCGGCACGGAGAAGGGAGCAGAGCCGGCACAGAGCAGGGGGAAGGGAGCAGGGCCGGCACAGAGAAAGGAGCAGGGCCGGCACGGAGAAGGGAGCAGAGCCGGCACGGAGAAGGGAGCAGGGGGAAGGGAGCAGAGCCGGCACGGAGAAGGGAGCAGAGCCGGCACGGAGAAGGGAGCAATGCCAGCACAGAGCAGGGGGAAGGGAGCAGGGCCGGCACGGAGAAGGGAGCAGGGCCGGCACGGAGAAGGGAGCAGAGCCGGCACGGAGAAGGGAGCAGGGGGAAGGGAGCAGAGCCGGCACGGAGAAGGGAGCAGCAGCGGCACGGAGAAGGGAGCAGAGCCGGCACAGAGCAGGGGGAAGGGAGCAGAGCCGGCACAGAGCAGGGGTAAGGGTGCAGAGCCGGCACGGAGAAGGGAGCAGAGCTGGCACAGAGCAGGGGTAAGGGTGCAGAGCCGGCACGGAGAAGGGAGCAGAGCCGGCACAGAGCACGGGTAAGGGTGCAGAGCCGGCACGGAGAAGGGAGCAGAGCCGGCACGGAGAAGGGAGCAGAGCCGGCATGGAGACGGGAGCAGAGCCGGCACGGAGAAGGGAGCAGAGCCGGCACGGGGAAGGGAGCAGAGCCGGCACGGGGAAGGGAGCAGAGCCGGCACGGAGAAGGGAGCAGAGCCGGCACGGAGAAGGGAGCAGAGCCGGCACGGAGAAGGGAGCCGAGCCGGCACAGAGCAGGGGGCAGGGAGCAGAGCCGACAGAGCAGGGGGCAGGGAGCAGAGCCGGCGCAGAGCCGGCAGGGGGCAGGGAGCAGAGCCGGCACAGAGCAGGGGGCACACTGTCATGACATGGGTAGCACTGACACAGCGGGTACTCCTTGCCATGTAACACACAGTGTCTGCTAATGAGGTGGAGGGTATGCAGGGAGCATGAAATAACGTAACAAAGCGCTCCTGCTGCGGATGGCTCAGCAGCCCGCCCCGGGAGCGCCAGGACCGGGCGCCGGAGGCGTCCCCCGACTCTCTGCCTGGGAAGGACAGCACCGACTACTGCAGCTCCCAAGCAAAGAAACACAGGGCTCACAAGACAACGGTATCATTAAACACGGACCGCGCCAACGCATCCGGCGTGAGGGCGCTGCGCGGGTCACAGCGGGTCTCCTACCTCTCTCTGCAGCACCAGTTCCTTGGTGAAGAACATGGCGTCTTCGCTGAAAGGCTCGCCCTCCTGAACGCCGCTGGGGATATTCCGCGTACCTCTTGGACATTCGATGCCTGGGGGGGAAGAGCAGAAACATTTTCCGGTGAAATCTCTGGGTATATTCAACAATTTCCAAACACTTTCCCCAACACACACACACACACACACACACACACACACACACACACACACACACACACACACACACACTTCTCCTGCACTGCACCAGTTGTGTTACCACTGCTCGGATTCACACACTTGATTTATTTACGGATATGGAAACAAGCAATTAATACACAGGTGGCGGGATCAGGTTAACACAACCGGATTCAGTTTCTCAAACCAGAGCGGCGAAGAATAAAACACACACTTCACACAAAGAGGGGATTAGCTGGGACCTCTAAAAATAGAGCCCAATTTAGTGCTAATTATGTGCAACGCTGACATGCTCCAAATGGAACTCATAAAAATAAAAGAAATAAGTGCTAAATGCCACCCCACATTAATTACATTACGATGACACACTTAGCATGTGATAATTATCTGCTTATCAGTGGGATTGGTTCACTGTTGCAAGTACAGTTGAGCCATGTGGAGTGCTAGCGCATGGGGCACGGCCGTAACCCGCCATCCTGCCACGCGCTGGCGCAGGTGGCACTGCCGTAACCCGCCACCCCCCACGTGCTGGCGCAGGGGGCACTGCCGTAACCCGCCACCCCCCCACGCGCTGGCACAGTTGGCACTGCCGTAACCCGCCACCCCCCACGCGCTGGCACAGGGGGCACTGCCGTAACCCGCCACCCTGCCACGCGCTGGCGCATGGGGCACGAACGTAACCCGCCACCCTGCCACGCGCTGGCACAGGGGGCACTGCCGTGGCCCCCCCGCCCCCCCTACAGGAAGATGCACAGAGGTGCACAGGAAACATTGACGCAGCAATCCCGCTTGGTGTTTTTTTTACATTTATTTACAGGATTCGAATCGGGGGTCTTCCAGGGCTGGGGGGTGGTGGGGGGGGGGGGGGTACAGGGGGGGAGGGTACGGGGGAGCAGTGTCTAAACTAAGGAAAACAAAGGGTGTAATCAATCTGCGACAAGGAACGGCAAGAACTTTTATTTTACCCCGTTACACCTAAACACCACTGAGCTGAGAATACACTATATACGTGTGTGTGTGTGTGTGTGTGTGTGTGTGTGTGTGTGTGTGTGTGTGTGTGTGTGTGTGTGTGTGTGTGTGTGTGTGTGTGTGTGTGTGTGTGTGTGTACATTTAAAATATAAATAGATACACATTGACTGAGAGTACTGACCAAGGTCAATACAAGGGTGAGCGCTACTGACCGGAAACAGTGAGCGGGAGTTCTCGCCCCGCAGAGCTTACAATCTAAGTAGTGTAGGGGGAGACAAACGAACAATAGACTATCACGAGTGTGCAAAAAGTCCAACAGCGCGAGTGTGAACAAAGAGGGCGTCTGTGGAGCTCAATGATGCGACAGTCTGTGTTCAGGCTCGCGGTGGAGGTCCCTTTTGGAAAGGCGCGAGGAGGGGGGGGGCGTTAGGGAGCAGGGGAGCCTGGAATATAGAGGCTGGCCGGACATGAGAGAGATAGGGAGCGAGCATTGAAGACAGGTCAAGCAAAGCTGAAGCAGGATTATGCAGCGCAGTGACAGGGTGCGGTGAGGGGTCAGATACACGAGGCGGGCAGAGGTATCCCATGCGCGGAAGGGCAGCAGGAGTGCAGTAAACGCAGGATTTTAGGGAGCCCGCTAAGCAAACTGAGGAGGAGGCGGCTGATCCTGGCTGCAGCAATCAGAATAGTGTCGGGGGAAGCAGGTCGTAGGATATTACAGTAGCCCAAGCGGGAAAGAATAAGGGTACACAGCAGCATTTCAGCAGTAGACAAAGAGGAACGTTTATTTTACAGGAGTACAAATGTGAGCGGAGGGCAGGGAGGAATCCAAATGTGACACAGGCAATGAGGTGCTGCTGGGAAAGAGTGGTTAAAGGGTGGAGTAGGACCTCTGCGATGGAAATACCAGGGTCCATGACTTGGACAAAGGTTTAGCTGGTGTGACGCCCAGGGGGACATTGCTGAAGTTGGACAGGGCTGGAACAGAGATAAATTTGAGCACAGAGGTGATTCAGAAAGCCAAATCAGGACCCGCTCTTCCTTCCTTCCGTGCGGTCGCCGTTTGAATCAGGTCATCGCGCTGGCCGGACAGCCTGTAACGGTGCTGCAGACACCTTTGGTATGGCATGGGTTAAGAAATACAGGTCAGGCCTCAGCAGCTCTGGCCCTCTCTGTCCTAACACAGATAGGCAAGACCCATTAGTAATGTCATTTAGGATGTAATGGCCTTAAGGGACTAGCCGACCTGTACCAGGATTAGTGACCCGTGACAGGTCACGCTGTGACATCCCAGTCAGACAGAACCCTTCCTATAATGAATTTACAAACTGGGGAACGTGGCGCACGGACCCCAAGCATAACATCCAAACACCTTAGTTGACGGCAGATAAGAATGACCTTGCCCTCAGACCCTATTAGAACATTTAATCTGCCCGACAACCTCCTGCTTCCGCTGTGCCTGAACTCTGACACCCCGAGTATAAAGCCTGCTGCAATAAGGGTGTATATATATATATATATATATATAAATATAAAATAGATAGAGATTGCACCTAGTTTTGCTGAACAAATATCAGGCAGTAGTGATTTTGTATATTTGATATAAACACCAAAATAAATCTAATAGTATTACTCACAATAACCTAGTATACATATACACTATATATATATATTTTTAATTGTTTTAATGGTATCAATGAAAGTGCCACTTGTTAATGTTTCAGTACCTGCTGCTGTTCCCCGGGAGTTTTTATATCCACAGCTCCTCGTGTCTGGATAAGATATCCGAGATCCCCGAGGAGTAGCTGTTATTACTTTGGCCTACAGTGCTTAAGGTCGGCACTGCGGCCCCACCGCCGGGAGGAGGGTGCCCCACCGCCGGGAGGAGGGTGCCCCACCGCCGGGAGGAGGGTGCCCCACCGCCGGGAGGAGGGTGCCCCACCGCCGGGAGGAGGGTGCCCCACCGCCGGGAGGAGGGTGCCCCACCGCCGGGAGGAGGGTGCCCCACCGCCGGGAGGAGGGTGCCCCACCGCCGGGAGGAGGGTGCCCCACCGCCGGGAGGAGGGTGCCCCACCGCCGGGAGGAGGGTGCCCCACCGCCAGTGTGCCCCACCGCCGGGAGGAGGGTGCCCCACCGCCGGGAGGAGGGTGCCCCACCGCCGGGAGGAGGGTGCCCCACCGCCAGTGTGCCCCACCGCCGGGAGGAGGGTGCCCCACCGCCGGGAGGAGGGTGCCCCACCGCCGGGAGGAGGGTGCCCCACCGCCGGGAGGAGGGTGCCCCACCGCCGGGAGGAGGGTGCCCCACCGCCGGGAGGAGGGTGCCCCACCGCCGGGAGGAGGGTGCCCCACCGCCGGGAGGAGGGTGCCCCACCGCCAGGAGGAGGGTGGCACCCCAGTATTGGCTGCACTGGACTGTAACGTGTGCTGGAGCGATAGTCCGCTCGCGAAGAAGACAGCAGGAAGTTATAAACACATTTCTATTAGTTTTTTTATACGAGCGATTGAAATGAACGCCATTGATTTATGTCTCAGCCTTTGCAGAATGTAAAGGATAATTTAAAGGTCAGCGGAGGAGGAGGAGGAGGAGGAGGAGGAGGAGGAGGAGGGACACGTGGCCGGCGCTGGTTCTCAGCGCGTATGGATTCGGGTTCCAAGGCATCGATAGAAGAAGATGCTCGTGAACCAGAAACATGGAACGCAAAGGATTCGGGGGGGTTTCACGTTTATTACAGTTTTATTAAATTGCTACGTAAATAAATCCACGCGGTCCCATAACGCGAGGTATCGCCAGCCTGCGGCACGCGTCATTAACTCCCTCAGTGCTGGAGAGGATTCCAGAGATGCAGCAGAAAGATCTCCCCCCTCCCCCCCCCCACAACACACACAGGGGAAAAGCAAAGGGCATCTGTGTAACCCCGTCACTGCCAGCCTGCACTATGTGTAACCCCGTCACTGCCAGCCTGCACTATGTGTAACCCCGTCACTGCCAGCCTGCACTATGTGTAACCCCGTCACTGCCAGCCTGCACTATGTGTAACCCCGTCACTGCCAGCCTGCCCTGCACTGTGTGTAACCCCGTCACTGCCAGCCTGCACTATGTGTAACCCCGTCACTGCCAGCCTGCACTATGTGTAACCCCGTCACTGCCAGCCTGCACTATGTGTAACCCCGTCACTGCCAGCCTGCACTATGTGTAACCCCGTCACTGCCAGCCTGCCCTGCGTGTAACCCCGTCACTGCCAGCCTGCCCTGCACTGTGTGTAACCCCGTCACTGCCAGCCTGCCCTGCACTGTGTGTAACCCCGTCACTGCCAGCCTGCCCTGCACTGTGTGTAACCCCGTCACTGCCAGCCTGCCCTGCACTGTGTGTAACCCCGTCACTGCCAGCCTGCACTATGTGTAACCCTGTCACTGCCAGCCTGCCCTGCACTGTGTGTAACCCCGTCACTGCCAGCCTGCCCTGCACTGTGTGTAACCCCGTCACTGCCAGCCTGCCCTGCACTGTGTGTAACCCCGTCACTGCCAGCCTGCCCTGCACTATGTGTATCCCCGTCACTGCCAGCCTGCCCTGCACTGTGTGTAACCCTGTCACTGCCAGCCTGCCCTGCACTGTGTGTAACCCCGTCACTGCCAGCCTGCCCTGCACTGTGTGCAACCCCGTCACTGCCAGCCTGCCCTGCACTGTGTGTAACCCCGTCACTGCCAGCCTGCCCTGCACTGTGTGTAACCCCGTCACTGCCAGCCTGCCCTGCACTATGTGTAACCCCGTCACTGCCAGCCTGCCCTGCACTGTGTGTAACCCCGTCACTGCCAGCCTGCCCTGCACTGTGTGTAACCCCGTCACTGCCAGCCTGCCCTGCACTGTGTGTAACTCCGTCACTGCCAGCCTGCCCTGCACTATGTGTAACCCCGTCACTGCCAGCCTGCCCTGCACTGTGTGTAACCCCGTCACTGCCAGCCTGCCCTGCACTATGTGTAACCCCGTCACTGCCAGCCTGCCCTGCACTGTGTGCAACCCCGTCACTGCCAGCCTGCCCTGCACTGTGTGTAACCCCGTCACTGCCAGCCTGCCCTGCACTGTGTGTAACCCCGTCACTGCCAGCCTGCCCTGCACTGTGTGTAACCCCGTCACTGCCAGCCTGCCCTGCACTATGTGTAACCCCGTCACTGCCAGCCTGCCCTGCACTGTGTGTAACCCCGTCACTGCCAGCCTGCCCTGCACTGTGTTTAACCCCGTCACTGCCAGCCTGCCCTATGTGTAACCCCGTCACTGCCAGCCTGCACTGCACTATGTGTAACCCCGTCACTGCCAGCCTGCCCTGCACTATGTGTAACCCTGTCACTGCCAGCCTGCCCTGCACTGTGTGTAACCCCGTCACTGCCAGCCTGCCCTGCACTATGTGTAACCCTGTCACTGCCAGCCTGCCCTGCACTGTGTGTAACCCCGTCACTGCCAGCCTGCCCTGCACTGTGTGTAACCCCGTCACTGCCAGCCTGCCCTGCACAGGGAACTGGTGCTGGCCTCTCTGGTACTGAAAGGTTTCATTTAAAGTAAGCAGATCGCGTCTCTCATTCCTTGTCCTGCAAATGTCAGAGGTAACGCCGACCTCGCCCACGGCAACGCCGACCTCGCCCGCGGCAACGCCGACCTCGCCCGCGGCAACGCCGACCTCGCCCGCGGCAACGCCGACCTCGCCCGCGGCAACGCCGACCTCGCCCGCGGCAACGCCAACCTCGCCCGCGGCAACGCCAACCTCGCCCGCGGCAACGCCAACCTCGCCCGCGGCAACGCACAGAGCTCTGGCTGCTGTGCTGAGGCCTCTGCGGCGGCTGTGCGCAGCGATCCAGAAACGCCGCTCACACCTGCCAGTCGAGCCCGTCACTTTGTGACAGACGCACAAATCCAATCTAAACAGCAGTCAGGGCCGCCGGGCAGAGGGGGGATTTAACCCCGCCACCGCCGGAGGAGAGATATTATATATACACAGGAGAAGGCAGCAAGCACAACCCTAACTCACGTTACTGGTGTGACTATGTTTCATTTAGGGTTGTGCTTGCTGGCTATGTGCAATATATGTGTGTGTGCGTGTGCGTGTAATATACGTGAGTGTATATATTACACACACACACACACACACACACACACACACACACACACACACACACACACACACACACACACACACACACACACGGTTGTGTGTTGGCTAGCACCCTTGTTTTTGTTCAGCTGCTTATGGGTTCTTGAGAGAGGCTCCAGAGGGTCGCCTCAACGTGGAGTCCATAAGACACTTTTTGGTGCGTTACACGCACACGCACACGCACACACACACACGCACACACACGTTTTCTGCCTCTGTAACCCACCATTTATTACAGGCACAGGGTACTACACTAGGTGTGGGGCTATGAAATGATTAGAAGCCCCTCTGGCAAGGCAGGGGTTAATACCGCAGTGCTTTGATTTTCACGTGATTCTCACGCACACGCGTGTCAGCGCAGGGCTGCGCTATTATTCGGACGGTGAATAATACAAAATCGCTGCTCCGGCTGTTACCAGACGTCGCGGCACTTCATGGTATACGCCAACTCACCATCGCTACTCACGCCCACCTATTAACCCCTTGTATGCCAAAGGGGGCTGCCGCGCATTGCTTAGTCACTTAATAGGAAGGAGGCCGCAGATCAGTCGGATGTCCACGTCTGGTCGCCGGTTAATAGGAAGAAGGCCACGGTTCAGTCGGATGTCCACGTCTGGTCGCCGGTTAATAGGAAGGAGGCCACGGTTCAGTCAGATGTCCATGTCTGGTCGCCGGTTAATAGGAAGGAGGCCACGGTTCAGTCGGATGTCCACGTCTGGTCGCCGGTTAATAGGAAGGAGGCCACGGTTCAGTCGGATGTCCATGTCTGGTCGCCGGTTAATAGGAAGGAGGCCACGGTTCAGTCGGATGTCCACGTCTGGTCGCCGGTTAATAGGAAGGATGCCACGGTTCAGTCGGATGCCCACGTCTGGTCGCTGGTTAATAGGAAGGATGCCACGGTTCAGTCGGATGCCCACGTCTGGTCGCTGGTTATTAGGAAGGATGCCACGGTTCAGTCGGATGTCCACGTCTGGTCGCCGGTTAATAGGAAGGAGGCCACGGTTCAGTCGGATGTCCACGTCTGGTCGCTGGTTAATAGAAAGGAGGCCACGGTTCAGTCGGATGTCCACATCTGGTCGTCGGTTAATAGGAAGGAGGCCACTGTTCAGTCGGATTTCCACGTGTGGTCGCTGGTTAATAGGAAGGATGTCGCAATTCAGTCGGATGTCCACGTCTGGTCGCCGGTTAATAGGAAGGATGTCGCAATTCAGTCGGATGTCCACGTGTGGTTGATGGTTAATAGGACGGATGTCGCAGTTCAGTCGGATGTCCACGTGTGGTCGCTGGTTAATAGTAAGGATGTCGCAGTTCAGTCGTATGTCCATGTGTGGTTGATGGTTAATAGGAAGGAGGCCGCAGTTCAGTCGTATGTCCACGTGTGGTTGATGGTTAATAGGAAGGAGGCCGCAGTTCAGTCGGATGTCCACGTGTGGTTGATGGTTAATAGGAAGGATGCCACGGTTCAGTCGGATGCCCACGTCTGGTCGCCGGTTAATAGGAAGGAGGCCACGGTTCAGTCGGATGTCCACGTCTGGTCGCCGGTTAATAGGAAGGAGGCCACGGTTCAGTCGGATGTCCACGTCTGGTCGCTGGTTAATAGAAAGGAGGCCACGGTTCAGTCGGATGTCCACATCTGGTCGTCGGTTAATAGGAAGGAGGCCACTGTTCAGTCGGATGTCCACGTGTGGTCGCTGGTTAATAGGAAGGAGGCCACTGTTCAGTCGGATGTCAACGTCTGGTCGCTGGTTAATAGAAAGGAGGCCACGGTTCAGTCGGATGTCCACGTCTGGTCGTCGGTTAATAGGAAGGAGGCCACTGTTCAGTCGGATGTCCACGTGTGGTCGCTGGTTAATAGGAAGGATGTCGCAATTCAGTCGGATGTCCACGTCTGGTCGCCGGTTAATAGGAAGGATGTCGCAATTCAGTCGGATGTCCACGTGTGGTTGATGGTTAATAGGACGGATGTCGCAGTTCAGTCGGATGTCCACGTGTGGTCGCTGGTTAATAGGAAGGATGTCGCAATTCAGTCGTATGTCCACGTGTGGTTGATGGTTAATAGGAAGGATGTCGCAATTCAGTCGTATGTCCATGTGTGGTTGATGGTTAATAGGACGGATGTCGCAGTTCAGTCGGATGTCCACGTGTGGTCGCTGGTTAATAGGAAGGATGTCGCAATTCAGTCGGATGTCCACGTGTGGTCGCTGGTTAATAGGAAGGATGTCGCAATTCAGTCGTATGTCCATGTGTGGTTGATGGTTAATAGGACGGATGTCGCAGTTCAGTCGGATGTCCACGTGTGGTTGCTGGTTAATAGTAAGGATGTCGCAGTTCAGTCGTATGTCCATGTGTGGTTGATGGTTAATAGGAAGGAGGCCGCAGTTCAGTCGGATGTCCACGTGTGGTTGATGGTTAATAGGAAGGATGCCACGGTTCAGTCGGATGTACAAGCCCAGCCACAAAAGGAACTTTAATTTTCTTTGTCTATTGTTTTTTTCTCTATAAAACGGGCACATCAACTTCTGCACAACCATTTAATTTAGGAAACGTTTGCCCCGATTTAAAAAATAAATATAAATAAATTCATCCGGTTAGGAATTGTTTGTTGTCAAATATTTTTACCAATGTAATCCTGGCACGGCCAAAAGTGCCCACCCCTACATTAATACCCCTCCATTAATACCCCCACATTACTACCCCTACATTAATACCCCCACCGGGGCTGGCCATAAGAAAGCTCCTTCACTCCCATTACTCAACTTTAAAACCCTTCTATCCATTAACCTCCTTACACTTCCGTGCTTCCGCCGCTGCGCACAGATCGGCTGCTACAATCTTTGGGCCCATTCTTCTCCGAGAAGCCACATCGCTGCAGACCTGTCAACTCTTCCTAATTTTTAGTCGGTCCCAGATTTTTGCATCAATGATCTCTGACCTCTGACCTTCTCCCCTCACTGCCCCTTACCTGTGGAACCCATTATACACCCAGCACCTTCTCTCCCCACCTTGAATACAAAACAAACTCGCCTCTTAACATACCACTTAGATTGTAAGCTCTCCGGGGCAGGGATTTCTTTTCCTTATTGTGTGACTTTGCGGCGCCTATTGTATAATAATTCCCTGTGCTGTGTTCTCTCTCTTGTAAAGCGCAGATACACTGTGGATTGTGAACTTTTTCGCCGAAGCTCGAATTTGCAGTGAAAACGGCAAAATGTTCGCAAAAATCAGAGACTTGTACAAATTGGGAATTTAATTAAAACATTCTGGGCATTGAGAACATTTGCTGATATTCTGACATTTTTAATAAAATATTAAATTAAAAAAAAAAAAATCAGAAAAGAAATAAAAATTACCAAAATTGGACAATTATGCTTGTATTTTTAACCCTGAAAGCTCCTTGAATTTTTTTTGCCTACATTTCAAAAATGTGGAAAAAAAACAAAAAAACCCTGCAAAACAAACAAATTTGCGATTCCAGCGCCTTTCTCTACTAGAGCGTAAGTTCTTCAACCGGGAGATTCAGACTGTAAATGTATACACACACCGCATTGCGTGCACGCCACACATCAACGGTATAAAAACAAACTGTGTTATATAAAGTAAAACTGAGCCGCAGGCTTCCCTGGCAGTGAATGGGTTAACGGCGCAATAACATGGCGGCATACAACGCGCGCATAGCTGAAGGACAGAGGATTCCCATCAGGTTGTTAGAGAAATGCTAGAAAGAAACTCTCTCTCTGGCACATGGAATTTGTTACAAACCATTTGCCTCAGAAATCTTTATGCGTCTGATTATCTTGGACACAATCCTGTGTTTCCCCCGAATACCGAGGTTTTCGCCTCTCGCCTCTCTCCTCTCGCTCTCTCCTCTCTCCTCTCTCCTCTCGCTCTCTCGCTCTCTCCTCCCGCTCTCTCCTCTCGCTCTCTCCTCCCGCTCTCTCCTCCCGCTCTCTCCTCCCGCTCTCTCCTCTCGCTCTCTCCTCTCGCTCTCTCCTCTCGCTCTCTCCTCTCGCTCTCTCCTCTCGCTCTCGCCTCTCAGCTCTCGCCTCTCGCTCTCTCCTCCCGCTCTCTCCTCTCGCTCTCTCCTCCCGCTCTCTCCTCTCGCTCTCTCGCTCTCTCCTCTCGCTCTCGCCTCTCAGCTCTCGCTCTCTCCTCTCGCCTCTCGCTCTCTCCTCCCGCTCTCTCCTCTCGCTCTCTCCTCTCGCTCTCTCGCTCTCTCCTCTCGCTCTCTCCTCTCGCTCTCGCCTCTCAGCTCTCGCTCTCTCCTCTCGCTCTCTCCTCCCGCTCTCTCCTCTCGCTCTCTCCTCTCGCTCTCTCCTCTCGCTCTCGCCTCTCGCTCTCTCCTCTCGCCTCTCGCTCTCTCCTCTCGCTCTCGCCTCTCAGCTCTCGCTCTCTCCTCTCGCCTCTCGCTCTCTCCTCTCGCTCTCTCCTCCCGCTCTCTCCTCTCGCTCTCTCCTCCCGCTCTCTCCTCCCGCTCTCTCCTCTCGCTCTCTCCTCCCGCTCTCTCCTCTCGCTCTCTCCTCTCGCTCTCGCCTCCCGCTCTCGCTCTCTCGCTCTCTCCTCTCGCTCTCTCCTCTCGCTCTCTCCTCTCGCTCTCTCCTCTCGCTCTCTCCTCTCGCTCTCTCCTCTCGCTCTCTCCTCTCGCTCTCTCCTCTCGCTCTCTCCTCCCGCTCTCTCGTCCCGCTCTCTCCTCTCGCTCTCTCCTCTCGCTCTCTCCTCTCGCTCTCGCCTCTCGCTCTCGCCTCTCAGCTCTCGCCTCTCAGCTTCATCTCTATCAGCTGGAAATACATTTCATCTTCCCTTTTACGCTGTTCTGCAGCACTGGCACAAACAGAAAGCAGCTGGGACTTTTATGTGGCTTTTTGCTTTATTTCTCCGGTTTTATCTGTTTCCTTAACCAGAGCTGTGGCAGCAACCCCACGATCTCTCCCCGGGGCGGGCGCCGGCGCAGGACGGCGCCATTCTGCCTGCGCTGCTTTCATGTGAATGCAGGAGCAGGGTTACTGGCGATGCACTTCTGCACCCCAGGCTGTGCTGAAAAGCTGCGCAATGCCGCAAGCGGAAGTGTACAGGGGTCCATGTGACCCCCTGCTCATTTGCATGTCATTTCCCAGAATCCCTGGCTGCAATGGAAGCACTGTATGCCAAGATATAATGGGGAAGAGCAGGGTTGCAGACGTGAACTCACACACACGTGGTATTTTTATTTGATGTGAATGTGAAAAGTGTGCGAAATGTGCAATTTTTTAGACTTTTTTTTTTATAATTTTTTTTACGTGAAACACTTTCACCGGTTATCACCGGTTATCACCGGGATCACGTTTACCGCAAACGTGGGAAAAATTTCATCCGTAAACCGTTTATGAAATATTTTACCAGGACAAAAACAATTGAGAGTTACCTTTCGTTTTCAAGTATGCCCTGGGCACAGAGTAATGATTACAAGTTAGTTACAGACCGGTTTAAAGCAGGAGACTGCCGAGGTCTCGGAGGGACTGAGAAAGGAAGCGGATTTGAGGGCCTCGGGTAAATTGTCCCAGCAGTGGGGGGGGGGGGGGGGGGGTTGCAGGTTTCTGGAGGCTGATCTCAGGAGATAAGTGCAGGGTACAGGGGGGGGGGGGGGGGGGGTGAGAAGCCTGCTCAGGTGATTGGGTAACTTGCCCAAAAAGTATTGGAAGGTGAGACAGGAAAGATGTACGTTGCATTTGGCCTGTCCGGGCACACAGTGGTCCCTAAAATAATATGCGTCAGTACATAGCGCTGCAGAGCCTGTCCCGGGACACAGTGGTCCCTAAAATAATATGCGTCAGTACATAGCGCTGCAGAGCCTGTCCCGGCACACACCAACAAGACTCTGACCTGAACAGCTCACAATTTAATTCTCGGTGCATGAGGACAGAGGTCACGGGGAATCGGCCCCGGGATTCGAGGCAATCTGGCAAAAAATGGGTTAAAAGCAATGTGAGATCGTGCGTTCCTCTTTCCCCACCACCCAGACCAGCTAGAGATCAAGCCCACGCCTATTACATGTGTCACGCAATTTACACGCAGAGGAAATAATCATTGTACACTAATGGGCTACACACATGGGGCAGGGAGGACCGCTAGAACTTTTTTTGCCGTAACCTCTGGAGCGTCTGTTGGATGTCACAATGCTCGGCACGCCGAGTGCCGAGGAACTCCGGACTGGTCATTACCAAGCGGCTGAAGTCATTAAAGAAATGTTGCTCATGCTCCACCGCTGCTGCATCCCTTATAGAAAACAGGAGACGCCAATCTGTACAGAACCCAACTGTACCAATGCCCATGATACTTCTTTACCGCGATTCCTGCATCTACAGGGGCAGGCCTGCCTAGTACCAGCGGTAAGGGCCGCTTCCAAAAAGCAGGTGTACGACTTTAGGGAAAAGCTATTTTAACTATATTTGAGAAATATGTATACGAGAGAGAGAGAGAGTGCGAGAGAGAGAGCGCGAGAGAGAGCGCGAGAGAGAGCGCGAGAGAGAGCGCGAGAGAGAGCGCGAGAGAGAGCGCGAGAGAGAGCGAGAGAGAGCGAGAGCGAGAGAGAGAGAGCTGCCTTCCTGGTTTTAATGGGGGAATGAAAAAGGCCATCCAATAGGAAGCTAGAATTGATGGGGTAAACCGAGATTTGGACGCCATTTTGTTTCCCCTGAGGGAGATTTATGTATATCGGGAATGGGAGGGAGCCCCTCCCCAGGGAGCCGCCCCCCCAGGAGTGCCTACTCCTCCCCATCTCCCCCCCGGAGATGAGTCGTGGTATTTGGATCCCAACCCATAAAAAAAAAAAAACAGTATGAGTTACTTCTCCGTTAACCTATTAACCACATCATGGCCATTGGCTGGATACGGACGCATACCTGTAACCCCTTCACAGCCAGCATCCCACCACGGCGGTGGGCGCGTTGCGCACAGAAGCAGCCAGGGCTCTCGGAGAACGCACCTTCGCCCCTGGCACCGGGCCACCACATTTCCATTAGGGAGGCCAAGAATTTGGCTGACTAAGGCTCACGGAGTAAATCTAATAAAAGGCTTTTCCCTTCCATCTCGCAGAGCAGGTCATATGAAGTTGTCAGCCTGCCAAGCAGCTCTGGGCATCGGCAGCAACACAATTTGTTGACTTGCCACTTAGGAATCATGCGATGAGCAGCAGGTTTGGAGATGAGGGGCGGTGGGGGCCTCCACTTTATTACTTAATGGGCTCAGGGAGAGAGGGCTGTTATGGGACGCTGGATGCAATGTCACCTTACTAAAGCACGCAGCCAGTCAGACACTTAACACTAGGACAGTAACCCCTTGGCTGCTGGCAGGGCCTGCAATGCACAGCACCTACTTAAAAGGCCTCCGCATACGATCCAAGTGAGCTCACGGGAGTGACATTGTTATTAACACATTAAACCTGGGTAACAAAATTCCTGAGCATTTGTTTTAAAAGTTTAATCTATTTCCTGGTAATCAGGTCATTTGAAATGAGAAGGGGTTTTGTTCCTCTTATGTTGATGATATATATATATATATATATCATAATACTGAGTGCTCATTTGCATGTCATTTCCCAGAATCCCTTGCTGCAGTGGAAGTGCTGTATGCTGGGTGATAATGGGGAAAGGCGGGGTTGCAGACCTGCCTAAGACATGCAGATGAGCATACAGTTGTATTTGCATATATACAACTCGCCACACAAAAAAATCTACTCGCCACCTAGTACCAAACGTGTGCTGCTTGGGCCAATATTTACTCGCCCGGGAGTTAAATCCACTCGCCCGGGGCGAGCAAATGTATAGGTTTGTCGAACACTGTATGTATATATATATATATATATATATATATATATATATATATATATATATAATTTATTTTTTCTGTGCGCTGAATTCTCCTATCAATTGCAACAGAACTTAAAATCTAATTAACTATTTGGTATGTTTCTGTGAGATGATTAGGCAAAACCCTCCCTTAATTGTTAGACAAATGCATGTGATCAGAGTATTTAAGACAGTCTATCCTCGCTGTGAGCCACATGGCTGTGTGTAACATCAAAGTGTCACATTTAAAAAGTGTGTGTAGAGTTAATTTTGGAGTTGAAATTGGAGGTGAAGATTGGAGGAAGATCTGGACTCTGCACAACAACAACTCTGCAGCTGTGAGAACTTTATTTTCTAAATGCTGTGATTCTTTGTACTCTTCCTATCCTCCAATACCTGGACTGTCTCTCCTCCTGCATCTCACTATGCCCTCTCCTCCTGCATCTCACTATGCCCTCTCCTCCTGCATCTCACTATGCCCTCTCCTACTGCTTCTCACTATGCCCTCTCCTACTGCTTCTCACTATGCCCTCTCCTCCTGCATCTCACTATGCCCTCTCCTCCTGCATCTCACTATGCCCTCCCTCCTGCGTCTCACTATGCCTCCCTATTGCTTTTTGTTTACCGTTTCCTCACTCCTTTGTGAACATTTCTGTTCTCTCCAACTTCCCCACGCCCCCATTATTTATACACCTCTCTCCCAACAACTTCTTTACCCCTCAATAAAAAAAACACCCACACAAATCCTCTATTCACACCCTCTATCTACTCCTTCCGGCTGCAGGGGATCTCCCCTAAGCCTGAACCCAGACACACACACACCCGCTCTCACCCACACCTCCCTGCCATCGCTTACCCTGTAAATTGTGTTAACTTTCTGATTTAATACTGACTAACCTTAAAACTCGCCCCACACATCAAGCATCCCAACAGTCTGCACTCATGGCTATTGTCCCACACCCACACCCACTCCTACCACACATTGTGGCCAGGCACTGCCATCTACAGCACTTATTCCCCCACCTGCTGCCTCTGCAAGTCTCCCAACATACCACTTAGATTGTAAGCTCTTCGGGGCAGGGATTTCCTTTCCTATTGTCTGCTACTGCTGCACTTATTGTATTATTATAATTCCCTGTACTGTATTCTTTGTGAAGCGCCGAGTACACTTATGGTACTATATAAATAAAGATATACAACTATATATAAATATATGTATATATAATCTTTTAACCAATGTATATACAAACCGTCTATGCTGTTATTTAAGTCACCATTGTCATTTCATGCATAATTAGATTTTCTTTTATGGACGTAGTGACCCAAGGAAAAACCCATATAGAAATGAATAAAAAGTGGAGTAAGACACAGTGCTAGTGGCCGTATCGGTGCCGGAGAAATGTTAATTAGTTGCAGTTTTTAAAAATATGTATTTTAGGTGACGAACATTAGGGAAATTCGCAGAATTAATTATTTGATACAGAGCTTTCCAAATCGCAGAGGGATCCTTATTCCTGTGACGAAAACAGAAATAAGGACAATATCCAGAGACCATTAATTGGTAGCAAGGTGGGACTGGCCCCGCAAGGAGAAGGATTCACACGCGAGGCAAGGAACAGTAACAACCCGCAGGGAGAAGGACTCACACGCGAGGCAAGGTACAGTAACAACCCGCAGGGAGAAGGACTCACACGCGAGGCAAGGTACAGTAACAACCCGCAGGGAGAAGGACTCACACGCGAGGCAAGGTACAGTAACAACCCGCAGGGAGAAGGACTCACACGCGAGGCAAGGTACAGTAACAACCCGCAGGGAGAAGGACTCACACGCGAGGCAAGGTACAGTAACAACCCGCAGGGAGAAGGACTCACACGCGAGGCAAGGTACAGTAACAACCCGCAGGGAGAAGGACTCACACGCGAGGCAAGGTACAGTAACAACCCGCAGGGAGAAGGACTCACACGCGAGGCAAGGTACAGTAACAACCCGCAGGGAGAAGGACTCACACGCGAGGCAAGGTACAGTAACAACCCGCAGGGAGAAGGACTCACACGCGAGGCAAGGTACAGTAACAACCCGCAGGGAGAAGGACTCACACGCGAGGCAAGGTACAGTAACAACCCGCAGGGAGAAGGAGTCACACGCGAGGCAAGGTACAGTAACAACCCGCAGGGAGAAGGACTCACACGCGAGGCAAGGTACAGTAACAACCCGCAGGGAGAAGGACTCACACGCGAGGCAAGGTACAGTAACAACCCGCAGGGAGAAGGACTCACACGCGAGGCAAGGTACAGTAACAACCCGCAGGGAGAAGTCACACGCGAGGCAAGGTACAGTAACAACCCGCAGGGAGAAGGAGTCACACGCGAGGCAAGGTACAGTAACAACCCGCAGGGAGAAGGACTCACACGCGAGGCAAGGTACAGTAACAACCCGCAGGGAGAAGGACTCACACGCGAGGCAAGGTACAGTAACAACCCGCAGGGAGAAGGAGTCACACGCGAGGCAAGGTACAGTAACAACCCGCAGGGAGAAGGACTCACACGCGAGGCAAGGTACAGTAACAACCCGCAGGGAGAAGGACTCACACGCGAGGCAAGGTACAGTAACAACCCGCAGGGAGAAGGACTCACACGCGAGGCAAGGTACAGTAACAACCCGCAGGGAGAAGGACTCACACGCGAGGCAAGGTACAGTAACAACCCGCAGGGAGGAGTCACACGCGAGGCAAGGTACAGTAACAACCCGCAGGGAGAAGGACTCACACGCGAGGCAAGGTACAGTAACAACCCGCAGGGAGAAGGACTCACACGCGAGGCAAGGTACAGTAACAGCCCGCAGGGAGAAGGACTCACACGCGAGGCAAGGTACAGTAACAACCCGCAGGGAGAAGGAGTCACACGCGAGGCAAGGTACAGTAACAACCCGCAGGGAGAAGGACTCACACGCGAGGCAAGGTACAGTAACAACCCGCAGGGAGAAGGACTCACACGCGAGGCAAGGTACAGTAACAGCCCGCAGGGAGAAGGACTCACACGCGAGGCAAGGTACAGTAACAACCCGCAGGGAGAAGGACTCACACGCGAGGCAAGGTACAGTAACAACCCGCAGGGAGAAGGACTCACACGCGAGGCAAGGTACAGTAACAACCCGCAGGGAGAAGGAGTCACACGCGAGGCAAGGTACAGTAACAACCCGCAGGGAGAAGGACTCACACGCGAGGCAAGGTACAGTAACAACCCGCAGGGAGAAGGACTCACACGCGAGGCAAGGTACAGTAACAGCCCGCAGGGAGAAGGACTCACACGCGAGGCAAGGTACAGTAACAACCCGCAGGGAGAAGGACTCACACGCGAGGCAAGGTACAGTAACAACCCGCAGGGAGAAGGACTCACACGCGAGGCAAGGTACAGTAACAACCCGCAGGGAGAAGGACTCACACGCGAGGCAAGGTACAGTAACAGCCCGCAGGGAGAAGGACTCACACGCGAGGCAAGGTACAGTAACAACCCGCAGGGAGAAGGACTCACACGCGAGGCAAGGTACAGTAACAACCCGCAGGGAGAAGGACTCACACGCGAGGCAAGGTACAGTAACAACCCGCAGGGAGAAGGAGTCACACGCGAGGCAAGGTACAGTAACAACCCGCAGGGAGAAGGACTCACACGCGAGGCAAGGTACAGTAACAACCCGCAGGGAGAAGGACTCACACGCGAGGCAAGGTACAGTAACAGCCCGCAGGGAGAAGGACTCACACGCGAGGCAAGGTACAGTAACAACCCGCAGGGAGAAGGACTCACACGCGAGGCAAGGTACAGTAACAACCCGCAGGGAGAAGGACTCACACGCGAGGCAAGGTACAGTAACAACCCGCAGCACAGCGGAGAACTTGGAAAATGGATCGTCAGCAGATCTGTAGGTGAACTCTCATTTCAGAGCATTAAAAAAAAAGAAAAAAAAGAAGAAGAAGTGACGTGCGATGAAAATGCTTCCAGCAGCGGGGATTATACACGCCTCCCCCGTATATCCATATAGAATATAGCATACACTAGATGTCAAGGAGAAGTGTGCGGGCTGTTCCCAGCACTGTGGCTGCAACGAGACACACAGAGGACAGGGCGTCGTTACCGTCAGGGAGAGAGACGTTTCTTATCTGGGATAGAGCCCGGGCAGGTCACCGGACCCTTGGAGAGACAGGGGGAGAGACAGGGGGACAGATTGGGTTATACTGCGGGAGGGGATAAAACACCCTTTCATTGTATATTCCTTGTGGTAATACGAGACTGTCATTTCCACCCTGTCAACCAAAAGGTGCAATTATTCCAGAGACTCATATTTTTGGGGGAGTGCAAAAGTATATGATGAATAACGCATAATAATAATAACGCATTACATTCGAATGTGGCTAAAATGCAGGACATAGTGAAGCAGGTGTCGGCCATTTTGTTCTATCCCAGGTCACCAGTAACTAGGTCAAAATCTATAGTAAGTGTTTGAGAACGGAGGAATGCGCCTTTCAAACGAAATGGGCATTACGCACTCGTGCGAATGATACGGGTGAGAAATCTGTCTTGGTAAAAGACCCATGAAGGGGGCGAAACGCTGGCAATGTAATAATGTATTTATTCAGCATTAATAAAGCCCCTGGAGTGGCCGCCTGATCTGCGCGCTAAGTGGCGGTTTGACCCGCGATCCTGACCCCACACGAGCTGCGCGCTGCAGGGAATGTGATGGCCAATTTCCAACAGTAAAAGCATTGAGAAGGAAGCAGGACTCACCCAGCCCTCTCCCAAAGCCATGTACCACCGGCCCCCCATGGGACGGGATTCATACGAAGCTGCACATGTTTTCCACACATTACCACATGGAAACCCATTGCTGCCCTCAACCAGAGGGAACTCCCTGCATTGCTGCCCTCAACCAGAGGGAACTCCCTGCATTGCTGCCCTCAACCAGAGGGAACTCCCTGCACAGCTGCCCTCAACAAGAGGGAACTCCCTGCATTGCTGCCCTCAACAAGAGGGAACTCCCTGCATTGCTGCCCTCAACAAGAGGGAACTCCCTGCATTGCTGCCCTCAACCAGAGGGAACTCCCTGACATTTGTTTTTTTTAATCTTTCCAAAAACGACGACTTTCGCAATGAGATGGAAAGGAAAGACAATACATATACCTATATAATAGAGGAAATAGCAGTCGTTGCACAAAGACGGCACTCAACTGAATTCCAAAGAAAGATTAAGACAGAGACGGTGACCCAAAGTAAGATGGAGAGGATGGGATGAGGGAATGTGTGGGAGCGACGTGGGGAAACGAGGCTGTAACCGCAGGACCTGGGAGATCATTAGGTAGGATTCATCCAGCAGTGGGGAGAGACAGGCTGGGGAGGATGGGATGAGGTAATGTGTGGGAGCGACGTGGAGAAGAGAGGCTGGAACCGCAGGACCTGGGGGATCATTGGGGAGGCTTCATCCAGCAGTGGAGAGACACGGGCTGGAGAGGATGGGATGGGGAATTCGTGGGAGCGACGTGGAGAAGAGAGGCTGTAACCGCAGGACTTGAGAGATCACTGGGGAGACTACATCCAGCAGTGGGGAGACACGGTTGGGATGGGGAATTCGTGGGAGCGACATGGGGAAGAGAGGCTGGAACCGCAGGACCTGGGAGATCATTGGGGAGGCTTCATCCAGCAGTGGGGAGACACGGGCTGGAGAGGATGGGATGAGGGAATGTGTGGGAGCGACGTGGGGAAGAGAGGCTGTAACCGCAGGACCTGGGAGATCACTGGGGAGACTACATCCAGCAGTGGGGAGATCACTGGGGAGACACGGTTGGGATGAGGGAATGTGTGGGAGCGACGTGGAGAAGAGAGGCTGGAGCCGCAGGATCTGGGAGATCACTGGGGGGGCTTCATCCAGCAGTGGGGAGACACGGGAAGCTATATACATACACACACAAAATATACACACGTTGACTGAAGTGGTACATTACAAGATGTTCAGTACTTTACTAGATTCACTTTATAGCATGGGAAAAAAAACCTCTAAAAGTAGCGTTTTGTGACATATGAATGCATCAAAACAGCTTTTTAGTTTGTATTAAAAAATCAGATGCAAAAACCCAGCCCGGACATTGCTTTGTAGCGATCGTTGGAGCGCCGTTAGCAGAGAGCAGGCCGCTTCCTCCGCAGGCCAAAAAACTAATAAAACAGTCGCTTTCTGTCCGGTTTATACAAGGAGGAAATAAATGGAATTTTTAATCGCTGGTAACAATGGGAATATGTTCTGTGGAAGAAGTGTGAAGCAGGCAGCAAGATTCACACGTTGCAAACACATGCTAAGGATTATCAGCGTAAGATCGCGCACACGCACCGGAACTTAACACGTTCACTGCCAGAGCGGCCTGCAACGCACACGGTCCTATTTTACCCCGATTTATCGGCACGACCATGGCACGGATATTAACTCATTTTCCTGGCAAGAAATTCTGCAGCTGGAATCCCTTTCTGTGAGAGAATGCATTGCCAGCACCTTCCACCGCGGAGGAGATTTATAATGCGCCAACAATACAATTCTTCAGAGATGGGATTACAAGTCGTCTCCTCCATCGCGGAGAGTCCGTTCCAGTGCACATACTGTACAGAGAGGAGCATACTGTACAGAGAGGAGCATACTGTACAGAGAGGAGCATACTGTACAGAGAAGAGCATACTGTACAGAGAGGAGCATACTGTACAGAGAGGAGCATACTGTACAGAGAGGAGCATACTGTACAGAGAGGCGCATATTCTACAGAGAGGAGCATATTGTCCAGAGAGGAGCATATTGTAAAGCGAGGAGCATATTGTAAAGCGAGGAGCATATTCTACAGAGAGGAGCATATTCTACAGAGAGGAGCATATTGTACAGAGAGGAGCATACTGTACAGAGAGGATCCATTTCCTCTCTGAATGGGAAGAGTGAGCTGCTAGTTCTTGGGGATTTCAACTTCAATTGGCTTGACCCTAAAAACTACAAAATCCAGATACAACTCAAGTCACTTAACCTATCACAACTCATTTCCCAACCCACACGGATAAACCTGAAGTCGCATAACCATTCCTTGCTAGACTGGATTCTCTCCTCAAACCCCAGCAGAATCCAATCCTCTGGCATCCTTCCTGATATTTTCAGTGACCATGCAATAGTGTACTGTGTAAGGAAAATTAAACCGCCCCATTCAAGCCCTAAAGTTCTCCTCACTAGAACATTTAAAAACTTTAACCCACAACAGTTTCTGGATGACCTTACCAACTGCCCATGGCACAGAATCGATTTAATTCCCGACCCCGATTCTGCGCTCGACTATTTCCAATCCGAGTTCTTAAAACTCTGCGATACCCATGCTCCACTACGCAAAATAAGGGTACAGAGGGCCCACCTTCCATGGGTTACAACTGACCTTATAGCACTCTACCAGTTCAGGGATGCCCTGTGGAAACCTACAAAGTAACTGACACTACCAAGGATCTCAATCACCACAGATGCATGCGGAACATGTGCACAAGGCAAACAAGGTATGCAAAAGCACAATATTACTCTGACAATCTCCACCAGAATACATCAAACACAGCTAACTTCTGGAAGGTTATCAACAATATATTCCAGCCTCCTAACCATCAACAACCAAGTAATATCACTAAGGGGAATATTACTCTGACAAACCCCACTGACATTGCAAATGCATTCAATGATTACTTTGTGGGGTGTGCCACTAACTTATTAGCGAAACGCAGCACAAACCCCAAACCTGAATCTCATCCTGGGAGTACCCCTATAGTCCCACCCCCTCCCAACACTGCCCACAATTTTCAATTTAGCCCTGTATCTGAAGAGGAGATTACACAAGCGCTCCTCAAACTAAAACTAAGCAGCCAATGTGGACCCGACTTACTACAATCTAGGTTCCTACGACTTGGTGCCCCAGCCATTGCCAAACCAATTGCGTCCATAGTCAACTCTATCCTGTCTGCAGGCCATATCCCTAAGACCTGGAAAACTGCCAGAGTTGTCCCAATCTTCAAAAGTGGGGACAAAAACACTGTCTCAAACTACAGGCCAATCTCACTTCTCCCAATTCTATCCAAAGTTATGGAAAATGTGTCCACTCCCAATTAAGCGATTTCTACACCAAGACAAATTTCCCTAGCCAATTCCAGTCTGGGTTTCGCCCCAAACACTCTGAAATCCAGTGTGGAATGGAACGGGGACAACTCACTGGTGCAGTATTCCTAGATTTTGCAAAGGCTTTTGACACAGTTGATCATGTTATCCTGCTTAACAAACTCCAGAGCTCTGGAATAGGGAAACATGCTTTAAACTGGTTTCAGTCCTACCTATCAGGAAGATCCCAACATGTGTCCATCTCAGGCTCTAACTCCAACCCCCTGGATATCACCTGTGGTGTACCGCAAGGCTTTGTTCTGGGGCCCCTACTCTTCTCAGTGTTCATCAATGATCTTCCCACAGCTTGTAAGGAAGCCTCAATACACATGTATGCAGATGACACAATCCTATATGCACACAGCCATAGCCTCTCTGACCTTCAACACATACTTCAGTCTGACATTTTGAGACTCGAAAACTGGATTTCCCAAAACAAACTGTTTTTAAACACTGACAAGACTGTAACAATGGTATTTGGGACCAAGACTAAATTTGTAAAGCTTCCAGTGACTGAGCTCCTGATTAGAACCAACGCTAACACCACCCTAACACCTGTCACTAGTTTTAAATACCTGGGCTTATGGTTTGACTCCCACTTAACATTCGGGATGCACATTGATACCCTGATAACCAAGACCTATGACAAACTAGGGGTACTTTACAGAAACAAATCCTACCTAAGTTTCCTGGTCAGAAAGCGTATTGCATAGCAGATGCTAATGCCAATTATTGACTATGGAGACATAGTATATGGCTCGGCTCCTCAAACCCACCTTAGCAAATTTGACACCCTCTACAATTCAATTTGTCGTTTTGTTCTCCAATGCAACTACAACACACATCACTGCGAAATGCTCAAAGAACTAGATTGGTCATCACTAGAGTCTAGGCGCAAAGTTCACCTTTCCTGTCTCACCCTCAAATACTTTCTGGGCAAGCTACCCAGCGACCTGAACAAGCTCCTCACCCCTACCACATGCAGTACCTATCACCTGAGATCAGACTCCAAAAGACTATTCATGGTCCCAAGGCTCAACAAAGTATCTGGGCGTTCCTCCTTCTCCTTCCGTGCACCCCAAAACTGGAACAACCTACCAGAGACTCTCATATCCACCACCAGCTTAAGTTCTTTCAAATCTAAGGCTGTCTCACATTTTAATCTGGTCTGTAACTGTTTCATACGCTCATAATATATATTTTCTGTAACTGTGCACGCAATGTCTTGTATATAATGTATACCCTGTTCATTTATGTAACTGTACTTGTAACCATGTATTATTTGTTTTACTCTGTGCCCAGGACATGCCTGAAAACGAGCGGTAACTCTCAATGTATTACTTCCTGGTAAAATATTTTATAAATAAATAAATATTGTACAGAGAGGAGCATACTGTACAGAGAGGAGCATACTGTACAGAGAGGAGCATACTGTACAGAGAGGAGCATACTGTACAGAGAGGAGCATACTGTATAGAGAGGAGCATACTGTATAGAGAGGAGCATACTGTACAGAGAGGAGCATACTGTACAGAGAGGAGCATACTGTACAGAGAGGAGCATACTGTACAGAGAGGAGCATATTGTCCAGAGAGGAGCATACTGTACAGAGAGGAGCATACTGTACAGAGAGGAGCATACTGTACAGAGAGGAGCATACTGTACAGAGAGGAGCACATTGTCCAGAGAGGAGCACATTGTCCAGAGAGGAGCATATTGTACAGAGAGGAGCATATTGTCCAGAGAGGAGCATATTGTACAGAGAGGAGGATATTGTACAGAGAGGAGGATATTGTCCAGAGAGGAGCATACTGTACAGAGAGGAGCATACTGTACAGAGAGGAGCATACTGTACAGAGAGGAGCATACTGTACAGAGAGGAGCATACTGTACAGAGAGGAGCATACTGTACAGAGAGGAGCATACTGTACAGAGAGGAGCATACTGTACAGAGAGGAGCATACTGTACAGCGAGGAGCATACTGTACAGAGAGGAGCACATTGTACAGAGAGGAGCATATTGTACAGCAAGGAGCATATTGTACAGAGAGGAGCATATTGTACAGAGAGGAGCATACTGTACAGAGAGGAGCATATTGTACAGAGAGGAGCATACTGTACAGAGAGGAGCATATTGTACAGAGAGGAGCACATTGTACAGAGAGGAGCATACGGTACAGAGAGGAGCATACGGTACAGAGAGGAGCATACGGTACAGAGAGGAGCATACGGTACAGAGAGGAGCATACTGTACAGAGAGGAGCATACTGTACAGAGAGGAGCATACTGTACAGAGAGGAGCATACTGTACAGAGAGGAGCATACTGTACAGAGAGGAGCACACTGTACAGAGAGGAGCATACTGTACAGAGAGGAGCATATTGTACAGAGAGGAGCATACTGTACAGAGAGGAGCATACTGTACAGAGAGGAGCACATTGTACAGAGAGGAGCATACGGTACAGAGAGGAGCATACGGTACAGAGAGGAGCATACTGTACAGAGAGGAGCATACTGTACAGAGAGGAGCATACTGTACAGAGAGGAGCATATTGTACAGAGAGGAGCATACTGTACAGAGAGGAGCATACTGTACAGAGAGGAGCACATTGTACAGAGAGGAGCATACGGTACAGAGAGGAGCATACGGTACAGAGAGGAGCATACTGTACAGAGAGGAGCATACTGTACAGAGAGGAGCATACTGTACAGAGATGAGCATACTGTACAGAGAGGAGCATACTGTACAGAGAGGAGCATACTGTACAGAGAGGAGCATACTGTACAGAGAGGAGCATATTGTACAGAGAGGAGCATATTGTACAGAGAGGAGCATAATGTACAGCGAGGAGCATATTGTACAGAGAGGAGCATACTGTACAGAGAGGAGCATACTGTACAGAGAAGAGCATATTGTACAGAGAGGAGCATACTGTACAGAGAGGAGCATATTGTACAGAGAGGAGCACATTGTACAGAGAGGAGCACATTGTACAGAGAGGAGCACATTGTACAGAGAGGAGCACACTGTCCAGAGAGGAGCATACTGTACAGAGAGGAGCATACTGTACAGCGAGGAGCATACTGTACAGAGAGGAGCATACTGTACAGAGAGGAGCATACTGTACAGAGAGGAGCATACTGTACAGAGAGGAGCATATTGTACAGAAAGGAGCATATTGTACAGCGAGGAGCATATTGTACAGCGAGGAGCATATTGTACAGAGAGGAGCACACTGTCCAGAGAGGAGCATACTGTACAGAGAGGAGCATATTGTACAGAGAGGAGCACATTGTACAGAGAGGAGCACATTGTACAGAGAGGAGCACACTGTCCAGAGAGGAGCATACTGTACAGAGAGGAGCATACTGTACAGAGAGGAGCATACTGTACAGAGAGGAGCATACTGTACAGAGAGGAGCACACTGTACAGAGAGGAGCATACTGTACAGAGAGGAGCATACTGTACAGAGAGGAGCATACTGTACAGAGAGGAGCATACTGTACAGAGAGGAGCATACTGTACAGAGAGGAGCATACTGTACAGAGAGGAGCATATTGTACAGAGAGGAGCATATTGTACAGCGAGGAGCACATTGTCCAGAGAGGAGCATACTGTACAGAGAGGAGCATACTGTACAGAGAGGAGCATACTGTACAGAGAGGAGCATATTGTACAGCGAGGAGCACATTGTCCAGAGAGGAGCATACTGTACAGAGAGGAGCATACTGTACAGAGAGGAGCATACTGTACAGAGAGGAGCATACTGTACAGAGAGGAGCATACTGTACAGAGAGGAGCATACTGTACAGAGAGGAGCATATTGTACAGAGAGGAGCATATTGTACAGCGAGGAGCACATTGTCCAGAGAGGAGCACACTGTACAGAGAGGAGCATACTGTACAGAGAGGAGCATATTGTACAGCGAGGAGCACATTGTCCAGAGAGGAGCACACTGTACAGAGAGGAGCACACTGTACAGAGAGGAGCATACTGTACAGAGAGGAGCATACTGTACAGAGAGGAGCATATTGTACAGCGAGGAGCACATTGTCCAGAGAGGAGCATACTGTACAGAGAGGAGCATACTGTACAGAGAGGAGCATACTGTACAGAGAGGAGCATACTGTACAGAGAGGAGCATACTGTACAGAGAGGAGCATATTGTACAGAGAGGAGCATATTGTACAGCGAGGAGCACATTGTCCAGAGAGGAGCATACTGTACAGAGAGGAGCATACTGTACAGAGAGGAGCATACTGTACAGAGAGGAGCATATTGTACAGCGAGGAGCACATTGTCCAGAGAGGAGCATACTGTACAGAGAGGAGCATACTGTACAGAGAGGAGCATACTGTACAGAGAGGAGCATACTGTACAGAGAGGAGCATATTGTACAGAGAGGAGCACATTGTACAGAGAGGAGCACATTGTACAGAGAGGAGCACACTGTCCAGAGAGGAGCACACTGTACAGAGAGGAGCACACTGTACAGAGAGGAGCATACTGTACAGAGAGGAGCACACTGTACAGAGAGGAGCATACTGTACAGAGAGGAGCATACTGTACAGAGAGGAGCATACTGTACAGAGAGGAGCATACTGTACAGAGAGGAGCATACTGTACAGAGAGGAGCATACTGTACAGAGAGGAGCATACTGTACAGAGAGGAGCATATTGTACAGAGAGGAGCATATTGTACAGCGAGGAGCACATTGTCCAGAGAGGAGCACACTGTACAGAGAGGAGCATACTGTACAGAGAGGAGCACACTGTACAGAGAGGAGCACACTGTACAGAGAGGAGCATACTGTACAGAGAGGAGCATACTGTACAGAGAGGAGCATATTGTACAGCGAGGAGCACACTGTCCAGAGAGGAGCATATTGTACAGAGAGGAGCACACTGTACAGAGAGGAGCATACTGTACAGAGAGGAGCATACTGTACAGAGAGGAGCATATTGTACAGAGAGGAGCATACTGTACAGAGAGGAGCATACTGTACAGAGAGGAGCATACTGTACAGAGAGGAGCATATTGTACAGCGAGGAGCACATTGTCCAGAGAGGAGCATACTGTACAGAGAGGAGCATACTGTACAGAGAGGAGCATACTGTACAGAGAGGAGCATACTGTACAGAGAGGAGCATACTGTACAGAGAGGAGCATACTGTACAGAGAGGAGCATATTGTACAGAGAGGAGCATATTGTCCAGAGAGGAGCATATTGTACAGAGAGGAGCATATTGTACAGAGAGGAGCATACTGTACAGAGAGGAGCATACTGTACAGAGAGGAGCATACTGTACAGAGAGGAGCATACTGTACAGAGAGGAGCATACTGTACAGAGAGGAGCATATTGTACAGAGAGGAGCATATTGTACAGCGAGGAGCACATTGTCCAGAGAGGAGCATACTGTACAGAGAGGAGCATACTGTACAGAGAGGAGCATACTGTACAGAGAGGAGCATATTGTACAGCGAGGAGCACATTGTCCAGAGAGGAGCATACTGTACAGAGAGGAGCATACTGTACAGAGAGGAGCATACTGTACAGAGAGGAGCATACTGTACAGAGAGGAGCATACTGTACAGAGAGGAGCATACTGTACAGAGAGGAGCATATTGTACAGAGAGGAGCATATTGTACAGCGAGGAGCACATTGTCCAGAGAGGAGCACACTGTACAGAGAGGAGCATACTGTACAGAGAGGAGCATATTGTACAGAGAGGAGCATATTGTACAGCGAGGAGCACATTGTCCAGAGAGGAGCACACTGTACAGAGAGGAGCATACTGTACAGAGAGGAGCATACTGTACAGAGAGGAGCATACTGTACAGAGAGGAGCATATTGTACAGCGAGGAGCACATTGTCCAGAGAGGAGCATACTGTACAGAGAGGAGCATACTGTACAGAGAGGAGCATATTGTACAGAGAGGAGCATACTGTACAGAGAGGAGCATACTGTACAGAGAGGAGCATACTGTACAGAGAGGAGCACACTGTACAGAGAGGAGCATACTGTACAGAGAGGAGCATACTGTACAGAGAGGAGCATACTGTACAGAGAGGAGCATACTGTACAGAGAGGAGCATACTGTACAGAGAGGAGCCACGTGGAAGCTGGGACACAACGCATGCGGTTGGGTTTTGGCAAACACAAGGGCGACTGAGCTTCGAGCTTTCCTGAGCAGGGCGGTGTTCGATCAGTCGGATACAGCGTTACCGTCTCATACTTTCGCAGGACGCACAGGGGCGTCTGGACCAGCGGAGTTGTCTCGTCTCCTTTTTTTGGGGGGGGGGGAACCCCAGTGTCGGCACGCTAAGCCTGTATAGATGGTTACATACGTCACACAATACTTTTGGTAGTAACAAGGGGGCCGCGCTCTTTAAACAGATTCCAACAAGCAGGAAGCAGATCTCTCCCCGGAACAATGTGATAACCAGACCTCTGGTGTGGGCTCTTGTCTCCTGCGGTCAGCGGTGACCTCTCAGACCATTCGTGCACATCGAGCAACGAGGAACACGTGTGCGCTGTGTGCGCTTGTGAACCGGGGGATACATTAGAGCAGGCCTGCACAACTCCAGTCCTCAAGGGCCGCAAACAGGCCAGGTTTTCAGATATCCCTACTTCAGCACAGCTGGTTCAGTCGTACTGAGCCACTAATTGAGCCAGCTGTGCTGAAGTAGGGATATCCTGAAAACCTGGCCTGTTTGCGGCCCTCGAGGACTGGAGTTGTGCAGGCCTGCATTAGAGCATTGGGCGGCAGGGACAGCTACCAAACCCCCCCCCCCACCCCCGCAGCCAGAGAACAGATAAATACCAACGGCAGAGGCGCTGCGACGTTACCCAGGTAACTACAAACCTTCTCCCGGGAGTGACCTCAACGTACACACCGAGGCAGACGAGTAGATGCGGTCATAAATAAAGGCCGTTAGGGCGACCTAACCTGCCCACATGTTCCCTGCTGCAGCATAATGAGACTACCAGAATATATACCCGCTCCCTGCGGGGGCACCTTGTACACATACCATCTTTATTTTAAATTAAATATGCATTTGCCACTACCACCTTAGCTGGGTGGAGGATCCTTGACTGTATGACTGAAGTGCTCCCTCGCACTTCTCCTGCGCTCACCACCCCCCAGCTGTAATGCAGTAAGGATATCCTGGGGTGCGTGGTCACTGGGAAATGGCCCCTGTGTGCATTTGAAAGCCTCTTTCCCTTTCAGGCCGCACATTTTGGGCATAGAACTGGACTCCAGGTGAAGTCCAATGTCCGTAGTTTGGCCGTACTGCCGGATTCCCGCCGTCTGGAGGTGCTGTCCCACAGAAACAGAGCGGGCTGTGTCTGCGCGGGGACGCACGCTGCGCGGGGGCTGTGTCTGCGCGGGGACGCACGCTGCGCGGGGGCTGTGTCTGCGCGGGGACGCACGCTGTGCGGGGGCTGTGTCTGCGCGGGGACGCACGCTGTGCGGGGGCTGTGTCTGCGCGGGGACGCACGCTGTGCGGGGGCTGTGTCTGCGCGGGGACGCACGCTGTGCGGGGGCTGTGTCTGCGCGGGGACGCACGCTGTGCGGGGGCTGTGTCTGCGCGGGGACGCACGCTGTGCGGGGGCTGTGTCTGCGCGGGGACGCACGCTGTGCGGGGGCTGTGTCTGCGCGGGGACGCACGCTGTGCGGGGGCTGTGTCTGCGCGGGGACGCACGCTGTGCGGGGGCTGTGTCTGCGCGGGGACGCATTGCGCGTTAGAGACTGTATGCCAGTATATACAGCAGGGACGCGCAGACTGGGAGGCGCTGCGGTTACAGAGGCATGTGTAACGTCACTTACCATGGCTTCCAGCGACACTGCACCATGGCAACCTGGCGC
>NC_134487.1:7765754-7855064 GCF_040206685.1 Ascaphus truei
GTGTGTATATATTGTAGAAATGTGAAAGTCTGCCCATATTGCTTTGTTTTGTTTTTCCAGGAGGGGCTCCTGAAATATGGCAGAGATTAGGGCAGTAAAAGAAAACCTGCCTCCTTTTCAGGTTCCAAGTAAGTAAAATATTAACAAGATGAACTTTTAGAACGGATTTAAAAACACCTGTATTTATTTGAGGGGAAATGGTTCTAAACTGTACAATGTATGTGTCACTGGCTTCATTCAGTCAGTCCTGTGTAGGACTTGGAAGGGTGAGGGAGGGTGCGGGATGGTGAGGGAGCGGGAGGGTGAGGGAGAGAGCGAGAGGGTGCGGCAGGGTGGGGGATGGTGAGGGAGGGTGAGGGAGAGAGGGTGAGGGCGAGAAGGTGAGGGAGAGAGGGTGAGAGGGTAAGGGAGAGAGCGAGAGGTGAGGCAGGGTGCGGGATGGTGAGGGAGAGAGGGTAAGGGAGAGAGGGAGAGGGTGCGGGATGGTGAGGGAGGGCCCTGGAGGGTGAGGGAGAGAGGGTGAGGGCGAGAAGGTGAGGGAGAGAGGGTGAGAGGGTAAGGGAGAGAGGGAGAGGGTGCGGCAGGGTGCGGGATGGTGAGGGAGAGAGGGTGAGGGCGAGAAGGTGAGGGAGAGAGGGAGAGGGTGTGGCAGGGTGCGGGATGGTGAGGGAGGGCCAGCTGTCTGGTGTAGAGGAATGTCTCCGCCTTTGTGTCTGTGGGCGACCGAGGGAGACTGTATTGGAGGGAGGGTCCCCCTTCTCTCACTTTGCATATATAAGAATAGACGTCTGCGAGGCAGGATGATACACTATGGATTAGCCCAGCCGAGCTGTATCCATGACAACTGGTGCAGCCGGACACAGGTTGGGATGCGGCATAAATAACTCCCCATTCAGAGAATCTGCCTGAGCAACGGCACGGACACAATGGGATTCCCAGGAGGAGCGAGACCACCACGGAGAGTGTCAATGCCCTCACCGCAGAGAGCCGGGAACTCACCGCAGAGAGCCGGAAACACACCGCACAGGGAACAGGCTGCACAGGGAACAGACCGCAGAGAGCCGGAAACTCACCGCACAGGAAACACACCACACAGGGAACAGACCGCAGAGAGCCGGAAACTCACCGCACAGGAAACACACCACACAGGGAACAGACCGCAGAGAGCCGGAAACTCACCGCACAGGAAACACACCGCACAGGGAACAGACCGCAGAGAGCCGGGAACACACCGCACAGGGAACAGGCCGCACAGGGAACACACCGCACAGGGAACACACCGCACAGGGAACAGACCGCAGAGAGTCGGGAACACACCGCACAGGGAACACACCACACAGGGAACAGACCGCAGAGAGCCGGGAACACACCGCACAGGGAACAGGCCGCACAGGGAACACACCGCAGAGAGCCGGAAACACACCGCACAGGGAACAGGCTGCACAGGGAACAGACCGCAGAGAGCCGGAAACTCACCGCACAGGAAACACACCACACAGGGAACAGACCGCAGAGAGCCGGGAACACACCGCACAGGGAACAGGCCGCACAGGGAACACACCGCACAGGGAACACACCGCACAGGGAACAGACCGCACAGGGAACACACCGCACAGAGTCGGGAACACACCGCACAGGGAACAGGCTGCACAGGGAACACACCGCAGAGAGCCGGAAACACACCGCACAGGGAACAGGCTGCACAGGGAACAGACCGCAGAGAGCCGGAAACTCACCGCACAGGAAACACACCACACAGGGAACAGACCGCAGAGAGCCGGGAACACACCGCACAGGGAACAGGCCGCACAGGGAACACACCGCACAGGGAACACACCGCACAGGGAACACACCGCACAGGGAACACACCGCACAGGGAACAGACCGCACAGGGAACAGGCTGCACAGGGAACACACCGCAGAGAGCCGGAAACTCACCGCACAGGGAACAGGCTGCACAGGGAACAGACCGCAGAGAGCCGGAAACTCACCGCACAGGAAACACACCACACAGGGAACAGACCGCAGAGAGCCGGGAACACACCGCACAGGGAACAGGCCGCACAGGGAACACACCGCACAGGGAACAGACCGCACAGGGAACAGACCGCAGAGAGCCGGAAACTCACCGCACAGGGAACACACCGCACTGCCGGGCAGGAGAGCAGCGGGCGCACAATGCCGGGCAGGAGAGCAGCGGGCGCACAATGCCGGGCAGGAGAGCAGCGGGCGCACAATGCCGGGCAGGAGAGCAGCGGGCGCACAATGCCGGGCAGGAGAGCAGCGGGCGCACAATGCCGGGCAGGAGAGCAGCGGGCGCACAATGCCGGGCAGGAGAGCAGCGGGCGCACAATGCCGGGCAGGAGAGCAGCGGGCACACAATGCCGGGCAGGAGAGCAGCGGGCACACAATGCCGGGCAGGAGAGCAGCGGGCACACAATGCCGGGCAGGAAAGCAGCGGGCACACAATGCCGGGCAGGAGAGCAGCGGGCACACAATGCCGGGCAGGAGAGCAGCGGGCACACAATGCCGGGCAGGAGAGCAGCGGGCACACAATGCCGGGCAGGAGAGCACGCACAGATTTTACATACATAACACGCACAGATATTTACATACATAACACGCACAGATATTTACATACATAACACGCACAGATATTTACATACATAACACGCACAGATATTTACATACATAACACGCACAGATTTTACATAAACACACATACTTCTAAGATGAATGTTATTCACGGCTTATAAACTGTATTTCTTTTATAAAAAGTGACACTTCTTTGACAAACACTGAGGGGGGAGTTATTGGTGCTTTGAGCGACGCTCGGGGGAAATCTAACATTTGTGATTATTTTTCACAAAAGACACATTTGAGGGAATAAAAAAAAGACAGACGCGCCTGCTCTTTCTGTGCCTGCTCTTTCTGTGCCTTCATTACAGCCGTCCGCGGGCACGGAAGGGGATCACACTTAATTGAGTCTTTTCAGTTCACATCTATTCTGCCCAGTGCTGGGATTCAGGAAAAGTTTAAAGCAAATCCTATTTAATCTCAGCCATTCAGAGCAAAAACTGCTTAATGTGGGTGTCTGGGAGAGGGGGAGGAGAGGGGGAGGAGAGGGGGAGGAGAGGGGGAGGAGAGGGGGAGGAGAGGGGGAGGAGAGGGGGTAAGGTGTTCTGGGAGAGGGGGAGAAGTTAGAGGGGATGAGGTGTTCTGGGAGAGGGGGAGGAGAGGGGGAGGAGAGGGGGTAAGGTGTTCTGGGAGAGGGGGATGAGATGTTCTGGGAGAGGGGGAGAAGTTAGAGGGGATGAGGTGTTCTGGGAGAGGGGAAGGGATGAGGTGTGTGGGATAGGGAGGAGAGGGGTGGGGGTGGAGAATGGGGAGGGGGGACGAGAATGGGGAGGGGGAGGAGAGGGAGGAGAGAGGAAGGCTAGAGAAAGATTGTTGTAATATGTAGCAGGGGTGATGGGTTAGGGCGGCAGTGCGCAGGGTGGCAGTGAGCGGCAGCACCGGAGGGTGACAGTGCGCGGAGCGCCGGAGGGTGACAGTGCGCGGCAGCGCCGGAGGGTGACAGTGCACGGCAGCGCCGGAGGGTGACAGTGCGCGGCAGCGCCGGAGGGTGACAGTGCGCGGCAGCGCCGGAGGGTGACAGTGCGCAGAGCGCCGGAGGGTGACAGTGCGCGGCAGCGCCAGAGGGTGACAGTGCGCGGCAGCGCCGGAGGGTGACAGTGCGCGGAGCGCCGGAGGGTGACAGTGCGCGGCAGCGCCGGAGGGTGACAGTGCGCGGCAGCGCCGGAGGGTGACAGTGCGCGGAGCGCCGGAGGGTGACAGTACGCGGCAGCGCCGGAGGGTGACAGTGCGCGGCAGCGCCGGAGGGTGACAGTGCGCGGCAGCGCCGGAGGGTGACAGTGCGCGGCAGCGCCGGAGGGTGACAGTGCGCGGCAGCGCCGGAGGGTGACAGTGCGCGGCAGCGCCGGAGGGTGACAGTGCGCGGCAGCGCCGGAGGGTGACAGTGCGCGGCAGCGCCGGAGGGTGACAGTGCGCGGCAGCGCCGGAGGGTGACAGTGCGCGGAGCGCCGGAGGGTGACAGTGCGCGGCAGCGCCGGAGGGTGACAGTGCGCGGCAGCGCCGGAGGGTGACAGTGCGCGGCAGCGCCGGAGGGTGACAGTGCGCGGAGCGCCGGAGGGTGACAGTGCGCGGAGCGCCAGAGGGTGACAGTGCGCGGCAGCGCCGGAGGGTGACAGTGCGCGGCAGCGCCGGAGGGTGACAGTGCGCGGCAGCGCCGGAGGGTGACAGTGCGCAGAGCGCCGGAGGGTGACAGTGCGCGGAGCGCCGGAGGGTGACAGTGCGCGGCAGCAGTATAACACATGCCCGTTTCATGCCAGAGATTGAAAAGGAGAAATGTCTCCCAAGGGGTAGCCCAGGTCATGAGGGGTCAAAAGGGGTTCCCCCAAATAATCTGTAATAGCAGGTCCCAGGCAGTATAACGGGGCCCTGGGCCCGTGTACTGAGTAATGTCCCAAACTGCACCTTAGTGTGGGGGTTATCCCTGTCACAGCGGGAGCTTCCCAACACGCTCCCCACAAGGCTTGTTGTCCAGCAAGGCATTGTGGGACATGAATTTGGGAGCTCCAGCAGTGAGTGACAGCTATACCCCCCTCCCCCCTGCTGCCTGCACACACTGAGCGGCCTTTTGGGGCTTTATTATTACACGTGTGTTCCCCCCACGGCTCAGGACACTATCCTGCCTGGGATCGGTTACACGTGTTGGGGGATTATTACACGTGTGTTCCTCCCACGGCTCAGGACACTATCCTGCCTGGGATCGGTTACACGTGTTGGGGGATTATTACACGTGTGTTCCCCCCACTGCTCAGGACACTATCCTGCCTGGGATCGGTTACACGTGTTGGGGGATTATTACACGTGTGTTCCCCCCACTGCTCAGGACACTATCCTGCCTGGGATCGGTTACACGTGTTGGGGGATTATTACACGTGTGTTCCTCCCACGGCTCAGGACACTATCCTGCCTGGGATCGGTTACACGTGTTGGGTGATTATTACACGTGTGTTCCTCCCACGGCTCAGGACACTATCCTGCCTGGGATCGGTTACACGTGTTGGGGGATTATTACACGTGTGTTCCCCCCCACGGCTCAGGACACTATCCTGCCTGGGATCGGTTACACGTGTTGGGGGATTATTACACGTGTGTTCCCCCCCACGGCTCAGGACACTATCCTGCCTGGGATCGGTTACACGTGTTGGGGGATTATTACACGTGTGTTCCTCCCACGGCTCAGGACACTATCCTGCCTGGGATCGGTTACACGTGTTGGGGGATTATTACACGTGTGTTCCTCCCACGGCTCAGGACACTATCCTGCCTGGGATCGGTTACACGTGTTGGGGGATTATTACACGTGTGTTCCTCCCACGGCTCAGGACACTATCCTGCCTGGGATCGGTTACACGTGTTGGGTGATTATTACACGTGTGTTCCTCCCACGGCTCAGGACACTATCCTGCCTGGGATCGGTTACACGTGTTGGGGGATTATTACACGTGTGTTCCCCCCCACGGCTCAGGACACTATCCTGCCTGGGATCGGTTACACGTGTTGGGGGATTATTACACGTGTGTTCCTCCCACGGCTCAGGACACTATCCTGCCTGGGATCAGTCACACGGTGTTGGCGATGATAAATAATTAGTTGTAGGCAGAACACACATGTTCTAGCTGAGGGTGCAGTGCGAGAATAAGGGTGGGAAAGGCCGATATATGCCGTCAGGAACATGGTTTCGCTGTAGAAATCTTTGAGATACAACCTTATCTTCAGGGTTAAAGGAGCAACCCAAGCAATATCCTACACGTGTTTATTTTCTTAATACAACCTGTGCTGTTGTATTAGATAATATGTACGGCATTTAAATATATATATATTATTCAACAATGCTATTTTTAATGTACTGAGAATCCTTTGATGTCTATAGCAGGTTTTAGCCCATGTCCCCAGCAGTGCAAGAGCTTTGCAACACTTTCCTCTTTGTGATCATTTGTTACCAATATGCCCATCAATTTGAGCTGCAAACTGTAACAATAGATACATGTTACCATAGTAATATGAGGATACATTGTAGCTGCTGAGTTACACTAACTGAAGGATTGATTAAATGACGTCTCCCTGCCTCCTCCTCCCTCCCTGCCAATGGTATTAACCCATCAAATTTAATACCAACCTGAAAACTCACCTCTGAATAGAAGACTCCCAACAGTCTGCACTCACGGCCACTGTCCCACACTCACTGTCACTCCTACCCACCACCGTGGCCAAGCACTGCCATCTCCTGCACGTATCCCCTCACCTGCTGTCTCTGTAACTCTCCCATCATACCACTTAGATTGTAAGCTCTCCGGGTCAGGGATTTCCTTTCCTTATTGTCCGAGTTTGCTGCGCTTATTGTATTATAATTCCCTGTGCTGTGTTGTCTTTGTAAGGCGCTGAGTACACAGTCTGTGCTATATAAAGATATACATACAGTACATCAAAACGGAAACGCATTTAATGAACCCTGGGAAGCAGGATACTTGCTGATTGATCACGGGAGAACAGATCAATTGGCAGCTTAGGCAATGCGTTTTAAATAAAGGTAATCAAAGGTGGCGTATATTAAAAGTGCCGCTTGGATTGCGTCTTTAAAATAATGACACCGGGAGTTATGGGACTATATACAGCGGGAGATACCCCTATGTATGGGACTATATATAGCGGGAGATACCCCTATGTATGGGACTATATACAGCGGGAGATACCCCTATGTATGGGACTATATACAGCGGGAGATACCCCTATGTATGGGACTATATACAGCGGGAGATACCCCTATGTATGGGACTATATACAGCGGGAGATACCCCTATGTATGGGACTATATACAGCGGGAGATACCCCTATGTATGGGACTATATACAGCGGGAGATACCCCTATGTATGGGACTATATACAGCGGGAGATACCCCTATGTATGGGACTATATACAGCGGGAGATACCCCTATGTATGGGACTATATACAGCGGGAGATACCCCTATGTATGGGACTATATACAGCGGGAGATACCCCTATGTATGGGACTATATACAGCGGGAGATACCCCTATGTATGGGACTATATACAGCGGGAGATACCCCTATGTATGGGACTATATACAGCGGGAGATACCCCTATGTATGGGACTATATACAGCGGGAGATACCCCTATGTATGGGACTATATACAGCGGGAGATACCCCTATGTATGGGACTATATACAGCGGGAGATACCCCTATGTATGGGACTATATACAGCGGGAGATACCCCTATGTATGGGACTATATACAGCGGGAGATACCCCTATGTATGGGACTATATACAGCGGGAGATACCCCTATGTATGGGACTATATACAGCGGGAGATACCCCTATGTATGGGACTATATACAGCGGGAGATACCCCTATGTATGGGACTATATACAGCAGGAGATACCCCTATGTATGGGACTATATACAGCGGGAGATACCCCTATGTATGGGACTATATACAGCGGGAGATACCCCTATGTATGGGACTATATACAGCGGGAGATACCCCTATGTATGGGACTATATACAGCGGGAGATACCCCAAAGTCCTCACACACACAAGCGGGTATATCCGGTGCGTCACCGCCCGCTGATTTCCGGAGACGCACGGGCGTATTACTATCCGCCATCTCCTTGACTTCGATGGATTCGAATGGATAAAAAGTTATTGTTTGGGTTTCGAGCCCCCAACATCTCACGGGTTCTGGTCCTGGCGGCCCGATACCTGGTATTTCTAGGTGATCCCGATCCGTGAACCAGGGCAGTATAGCACCCACGGGGGGAGAGGTGCCCTGTGAGCTTCGCTACGGCACTGCAGGGATCGCTTCATCGCCACTGATTCATTTGCGAGAGGAAGAAGAACAATGATACTTTCCCACGAAGTTTGAGGGGGTCCATCTTTAATCCGGGCAGGGGGTGAGTGCGGCAGTGCAGGCGCTGCAATGCCACAGATGGCTACAGACTGCGAGTGGCCGGCGGTGCCAACTCCCTGTGACCGTCAATCTGTGCCACAGGCATGACATTCAGATTATAAGCTCCCAGGGGCAAGGAGTCTGAACAACCCTAAGCCCGGCGCTGCATACACCGCTATATATAATGGGAAGGAGTACGCCAACCTATCATTATTAAAGAAGGAACACTTGAGAATATGGATGACATTTACCAGGGAAGCTGCTGGGCCGTTCTCCATCCTCGGGGTCCTGCTCATCGCTGTATCTGCACCTCCGCACCGGCATTTATATACTGGCAGGTCCAAACCTGGGACGCAATGGCCGACTTATCCAGCTGGACCTGCGACACACACAGCGTTGTCACGGCAGTCCTGCCGGATTCGGGAGAGCTGTGAAGAACAAGTACTCCAAGAACAGGACTGGCGTGAGAACGGAGAATCGCAGACACGTTACCGGAGGGGCTCGTGGCGCTCAACTCCAGTCCTCAAGACCACCCCCCCCCCTCCAACAGGATATTCCTGTTTCATTAAATGTGGCTTAATCAGGCCCTGCTTCAGCACAAGTAGCTCAATCAGAAGCTCTTTGACTGAGCCTCTGATTGACCCACCTGTGCTGAAGCTGGGATATCCTGGAAACCTGACCTGTTGGGTGGGGGGGGGGGGGTGTTGAGGACTGGAGTTGATTAACCCTGGCCTAACGCGTCTGCCCCGACCCTACTTACTATTCAATACATGCTCAGGATCACAGACCAGGCAGAGGAACGGCTGCAAACGTGGTCAGCCACGTAACAATTTATTTTCCTTTTGCAGTGGCACTTTAATGGAATATAAAGCAGATCCCGATTCCATTCTGTGCCTGCAGAGACTGAGGAGACAATGCAGCAACGGGTACAAAGATGCAGTGATCAGGGCCGGGGTACAACACGGTAACATGGCACCGCCATGGAACGGAGATTATATCCCTGTGACCGCTCCTTGTGATATCACTTTATTTTGCTCTCAAGCATCCAAGGTGAGATGTCCAATTCTTTGCGCAGCGCTGCGCACCGCGGCGGATATCCAACACAAATACTATTTAAAGTGGGATTCGGGTTTTTTGCAGCGATGTAGAATCGGAGAAATGCGGACACGTTTAATTCTGCACATCAACTAACCGCAGGGTCTGGAAAAGCGGAAGCGAAGGCTTCGGAGACAGCACAATGGCGCGCTCGCATTTGATGTATATACACTGCACTGAAATAGTTCCGCCCCGACAAACACCAGCACAGAATACTCCCCAGCACCGCTGCCAACCATACGCACAGGATCACAACTGCCTCTACAGTACCATATCGTGTGCGGCAGCCAGCTCACGAGCAACGTTACTGCTGCAATACTGTAGGATGTGTGGTATAGTATAGTACCACTGTGCTACAAATAATATTAGCTCCACATGCTCGCAGGGGTAACAATCTTTACCCAATTATGTGACTATAGTTTGGTAATTAAAGGGCAAGCCTGAATCTCTCCAGTTTGCATTGGTCAGTCATTATTAGGCATTCATTTCACCGGGCGCGATTAAAACGTTCGTCTTAAGGGGCACTGCGTATTTGTGTTTGCAGCTTCCCTTCTAAAGTCGCGCTCCTTTCCTGAGCGCAGATCCTTGTTGTTAGGATGTAACGGTTAATATCCACGCCGCGCGCGTCTGCCGTGGGAACAGACGCGGGGAATGGAGCGCCCAGACGGCATTCAAACTGGAAATTACGCTTGAGAGTAAAATCCGTTGATCGCGCCACGAGTAATTAAATCACGCCGACATTACCGGCTTACCGCTCATTAGCACTGCCGCAACAAACCCTGCGCTGGGTACCTACGGTACGCAGCTATTATCTGCGCGCAGAAACGGGGCAATTTATTGAACCCCTTCTGCGCTAGGAGCATCAACAACACAATTTGAAGAATTATTAGTATTATTAAGAAGATGTGCACGACCAGGAAATATATGATCAGTTTGGCTACTTACTTCACTATTTCCAACGAAGCGCCCTTTCTCTATCCACAACAATATATTTGAAATTGATTAAAAAAAAATATATATATAATTGTTTTTTTTTAATATATATATATATACAGCTCAACCCCGTTATAACACGACCCGTTACAACGCGAATCCGCTTATATTGCAATGTGATTCTTTGGACCCCAAGCACAGCGCTATAAGGGGGTTGAGCTGTAAATGCGCCACCTGCTGACCGGAGGAAGAGAGGAGAACTCTCGAAAGCTTGTCCAATGATATCAATGGTTAGTCCAAATAAAAAAGGTATCACCTAATACTGAAGTGTGTGTATGTGTAGAGAGTTGGGGGGGAAGCGGAGAGAGTTGGGGGGGAGCGGAGAGAGTTGGGGGGGAGCGGAGAGAGTTGGGGGGAGCGGAGAGAGTTGGGGGGAGAGGAGAGAGTTGGGGGCAGCGGAGAGAGTTGGGGGGGGAGCGGAGAGAGTTGGGGTGGAGCGGAGAGAGTTGGGGGGAGCGGAGAGAGTTGGGGGGGAGCGGAGAGAGTTGGGGGGAGCGGAGAGAGTTGGGGGGAGCGGAGAGAGTTGGGGGAGCGGAGAGAATTGGGGGAAGCGGAGAGAGTTGGGGGGAGCGGAGAGAGTTGGGGGGAGCGGAGAGAGTTGGGGGGAGCAGAGAGAGTTGGGGGAGCGGAGAGAGTTGGGGGAGCGGAGAGAGTTGGGGGGGAGCGGAGAGAGTTGGGGAGGAGCGGAGAGAGTTGGGAGGGAGCGGAGAGAGTTGGGAGGGAGCGGGGAGAGTTGGGGGGAGCGGAGAGAGTTGGGGGAGCGGAGAGAGAGTTGGGGGGGCGGAGAGAGAGTTGGGGGGGCGGAGAGAGAGTTGGGGGGGCGGAGAGAGTTAGGGGGGAGCGGAGAGAGTTGGGGGGAGCGGAGAGAGTTGGGGAGGGAGCAGAGAGAGTTGGGGGGGAGCGGAGAGAGTTGGGGGAGCGGAGAGAGTTGGGGGGTGCGGAGAGAGTTGGGGGGGGGCGGAGAGAGTTGGGGGGGAGCGGAGAGAGTTGGGGGGAGCGGAGAGAGTTGGGGAGGGAGCAGAGAGAGTTGGGGGGAGCGGAGAGAGTTGGGGGGTGCGGAGAGAGTTGGGGGGGAGGGGAGAGAGTTGGGGGGGAGCGGAGAGAGTTGGGGGGGGAGCGGAGAGAGTTGGGGGGGGAGCGGAGAGAGAGTTGGGGGGGGGGCGGAGAGAGTTGGGGGGGAGCGGAGAGAGCGTTGGGAGGGAGGGGGGGGAATTCTAAAGCAGACCAGTTTGGAAATCACAATGCTAGCAGTTCAAGGTGAAAGCTGCAGGGTTACACGGACCAGGGAACGTGTGCAAGTCCCTCCTGGGATAAACGCGGGCGCCAGAAGCCAAGATTTCACCCTGCGTTCATTTCATACATTATTAAATGGGCCAAGGCAGGAGTAGAGCCTCCGGCCCTTCTAGTGTCTGTCAGTCAATCCCACAAACTGCCCCATGAGGCCGGAACTATTCCACGTTACACACAGGTCACCCCTACAGGAGGACGCCTACATGCCACTACATTCACAGCTATGAGACAGACCCCCAAATCTGGGAGCCAGAAGATAGTCACCCCTGGCACAGCTCACCTAGAGTTAAGTCACCACCCACTTCAGAGGTCAGTAAATCATCCCACTACTCATCTTGACATGGCTGAGGAAGCTTCTTATGCAGCATTGGGGAGAGAGTGGGGGGGGGGGAGGGACATTACAATCCTATAATGAGGTTCTGCTATGTGCTTGCAGGGGACACAGGGCCGCGGGAGAGGGGGAGACGACTTTCAGGCTGACGTTCTAACAATGCTGAGCTAGGGGTTTGCCAAGACGTGAGCAGAGTATGCTGTGCACGTCACAACCACGATCAACAGCCACAACACAGTGATGTTGCACACTTACTCTCCCTCCAGCAGACGTACAGAGAGCGACATGTGGCAGAGAAGCCAGGGGGTCCCCTGCGCCCCTGAAAGGGTTAACGCCTGCAGTGGGCTGCTGGGTAATTGCTGCTCTGCAGTGCAGGTTTGCAGGCTGCAGTAGGAGCTGCTCGTGTCCCTTACGTATCTGCGTGGGAGAGCGGCTCTCTCTATACAGCAGAGATAAAGGAGCTGTGTCTTACAGTGTGTGAGCGTGCACGTGCGCGTACGCATGTGTGCACGTGTGCAAACGGTATTGCTCAGTGTATGTATATGTGTGTGTGTGTGCGTGCATGTGTGTGTTTGTGCGTGTACGTATATGTGCATATGTGTGTATGTGTGTGTTTGTGCATGTACGTATATGTGTATATGTGTGTGTGTGTGTGTGTGTGTATATGTGTGCCCCATTTATATACACATCAAAATATTTATACACCATCTACAGCTGGGGTGTGCAAACTGGGGGGTGCACACGATTTGTTTTGGGGGGCGCGGCGGTTGCAGAGGCCCCCACTCTCTTCCCCAAGGCATTTAAATAAAATGCTGGGGGACAGCGCGAGGCCCCTGTAACTCGCTTACCGTGACTTAGCCCGCTTAGGGCGACGCAGCGCGAAATGACACTGCAGGATCACATGACGTCACATGACCCCTGCACACAGGTGGGGGAGGAGAGGCGCGAGCAGGCAGAGGGGAGCAGCACCAGAAGTTTGTGCACCCCTGATCTTGTATGTCTATGTCTGACACACACAGTGACACACACACACAGTGTGTTAACGCCCGCTCGGATGCACTAACCAATAAACCGATTCATAATGATTCACTTCAACTGGTCTGTTGTAAGGTATTATACACGGAGTCCAAACCTTTTAAACCTCTCACGGCAGCTAGTTAGGTCAGATTGGACTGAGCCTTTAATATTACTTCACAGAACACGTTTACTTTCATATACGCAGTTCCTTGGGTCAGTCCCTGCAAGGGTTAAAGTGTACTAATGGCAGTGACATGGTTAAGGGGTCAGTTCCTGCGAGGGTTAAAGTGTACTAATGGCAGTGACATGGTTAAGGGTTAAAGTGTACTAATGGCAGCACACGGTTTTTATATACCTTGCCTTATTGTCTGCGAGCACGGTTACAGAATACAATGAGCAAAACATAGTGAATATTCAGGCAGCCATACGCTCACAGCATTTCTTTACAAATGTTAAACTTTAAATGAAACAAATGATGATGATGATGATGATGATAAGAGGGGGATAGAAAGAGAGAGAAGGATTGCGCTCTGCCGGTCCTCACATCTCACTATAGACTCCTCGGCTCACAACACCCCTATAGTTACTTGAATCTCTCCCAAGACCTGTGTAGCAGTGTATCCCCTAGTCTTAATATCTAAAAGGCCATGTCTAAATCTAAAAGGCCATGTCACCCCACAGGTTCGTCCTCAATGGCTGAACCGCCGGGGAGGGGGGGGGAGGGCGTGGCCAGCACTCCATCGCAAGTTGTGAGCACAGATTTCCTGTCTTCAGGGAAATCTGTCCGCACATCGCGGCGGGCCAGGCAGCAGGCGGCCCCGGCCCCATTGAGGGGCGGTTCTTGTCCCTGCAGGCAGCAGCAGGCAGCGGGAACCTGGCCGTACAGGTGTCGGGAGGCAGTGTGTCCATTTACTCAGAAATGTATCTGTTCTTTTCAAGTCGTCTCCAAATAAGTCAAATTGTTCCCCCATCATAACTGCGAACAGAAAAGATTCCAATTGTCCAGTTGTCGGAGCGAATGGTTTTAACAAGTTGACCAGAATCAGCTTGCGTCAAACTGACCGTCAAGGTATTCCCGCTTTCCATATATCCAAACAACATTGGGTTAAAGTCGTGGGGAAGCTTTGTTCTCTGGAAGCTGGTTTAAAAACCTGAAGGTTTTATACCAGAATGTCTTTATCTTCCTGCTGTTCACAGGCAACGGGAGACACTGGTGCTGGAACGGTCGCACTTTACACACAGAGAATTGTATTGGGATTTGTTTAGTTGTGCTGGGGTGAGGAATACCCGGTTCAATATCTTAAAGCTGCAGTTCAGTCAATATCCTGCATGTGTGTTTTTTTAATAAATCAGTTCTGTAGTAAGAAAAAATACTTTTAGCATTTTCTGTTTTAAAAAACAACAACTTTGAAAGACCAATTTTCTTGTATTCTATTTTAACAAGCATTTGCTAAGGCACTGCCCCTTCATGTCCTGTCACAAGCCCTGGCACACCCCTTTGTCAGCCCTGCCCTCCCTCTAGCACATGTCAGTGCAGGAGTGCTCATGAATATTCATGAGCTTCCACTGAGTGACAGAAGCAGAAGAAAAACATATGCCATCTCTAAAGATCTTGCCAAATTTCGCCGATCAATACATGGAGAACGAATTGACCGGCAGCTATACAGTTCTTTAGGTAATTAGAGATTGCCCACATGAAACTATTGAAGTAAAAAAATTAATAAAAAAAAAAAAAAGACTGAACTGCAGCTTTAATATGCAGTTCCCCCAAATTATCATCCAGAGTAATGGAACGGACACTCCCGAAGCCTCTGACCAGGACTTCTTGATTTGTTAGTCTTCACAAGAGGGGTATAGATCAGTGTAGCGGTGAAACCCGTTTGAATGGACATTGCAAGACCCGAGGCATTATGTTCTAGTAGGGATGGATGTTCCCTTGTCAAGCAAGTCACAATCTCTCAACTATAAGCAGCCAAATAAGTATTTATTTAGTCATTTATATTTTTCACGGAGCTGTTGGAAGGTTAGGAAAATTTGTTGTCCCGGATTAAACCAGGTCAGTGACATGAACAAGTCCTCTACTGGCCCAAGTCCTACAAACGGTGTTTACTTGGGTTGCCATGAAGTCAGGCTTTACCACTAATCAGTAAGAATGTGGATACCCTCCGTGGTAATTTGAAATATTTTCTGATATTACCCCAGGCTCTTAAAGTATCTCCAAACATAATGCCATTCAGAGTGTTATTTGCGTTATCCTTCTCCTGTAGGAAGGGCAGGAATCCCAGGGAGTGTGGGAGAGGCAGGAACCCCAGGGAGTGTGGGAGAGGCAGGAACCCCAGGGAGTGTGGGAGAGGCAGGAACCCCAGGGAGTGTGGGAGAGGCAGGAACCCCAGGGAGTGTGGGAGAGCAGGAACCGCAGGGAGTGTGGGAGAGGCAGCTGTCCCTCTATTCCCAAATTCACAAACTCTGCCATGTCCAGTAGCCAATCCCTAATGTACCTAGTCAGCACCACCAGGTTCAACGCTCCCACATTGGGGAGGTTCAGACCCCCCTGTTCTCGGTCAGTCTGTAGTCTTTATAAACGGATCCTATGTTTTTTGTTCCAAATAAAATTGGAAAATATTCTATTTATTTTTGTAATACAGTATCTTTTTTTTCCTTATAAACAGGGGAGGTGTCTGAATTAGGTTAAGGGATAAATCTCTCCTAGGAGCAAAGTGTACTAATGGCAGTGACATGGTTAAGGGGTCAGTCTCTCCTAGGAGCAAAGTGTACTAATGGCTGTGACAGGGTTAAGGGATAAGTCCCTCCTAGGGGCATAGTGTACTAATGGCAGTGACATGGTTAAGGGATAAGTCCCTCCTAGTGGCAAAGTGTACTAATGGCAGTGACAGGGTTAAGGGATAAGTCTCTCCTAGGAGCAAAGTGTACTAATGGCAGTGACAGGGTTAAGGAAGGCGTACCATCTGGGCAATTGAAGCCTTTTACCAAAATCGGACCGCTATATATGTGTTTGCTATTAACATGGCTAGGTTTGCTTTGGGACGCCACTTAGACGGTTCCACTCTTTATAGAAGGTTTGCTGGCAGGCTCCTCGCATTGTCACCTTTGTGTGTACCTACAATCTTTCCGCATGAGACAGTTTACAATTCTGATGCCACCATACAAGGAGCAACATAAGACGCACTTTCATTTCTGTCGGAGGCATTAATAAAATATCAGGTACATGCCAAAGCAAACACGCTGGAACAGTGTGCACCACTCATATCGCGCGTCCTACATTTTTAACCACACAATTGTGAATGATGTTCTTTCTGCATGTGTAGGCGAGTGTGTAAAGGAGGATGAAGTTTACTTCCAATTGATGTTTCCATTAAAATAATCTATGCCGTGGTCGTGCCTTGAACTGTGAAGTTCATCACAACAACAGTTTCTCCCAGTGGTGCTCATTCAATATACTATTAAGGCTTATTTATTCTCCTTGCTCCAGAAGATTTCAACTCTATCTAAATGAAAGGAGTTTTATTCTTCCCGAGTGAGGGGGTGGGTGGGGGGGACGGGGGGAGGGGGGGATGGACGTACAGTCTCTCGTATTGTATGTCTGTATGCGTCATGCATGGAAGCAAACACTGAAAAAAAAATGCCTGCCCCCCAAGAGCTGACATTCTAACTAGTGTATTGGGAGACACACAGTCCAGGAGAAGTATATGAAAGTGCACATTTTATCAGGCAAGTGATTTTTCTAAGGGGTGAGGCCAGTGCTCGCTAAGGCCCCCGAAAATCCCACAGCACTGCCCAGTAAGGCCGCACCCATAGTGGAACGCGTTAGCTTCTGCGCTCAAGCAACCCAGTGTCGCGCTGGAAATACAAACTTGTTTGTACTGCGAAGTGCCGCTCTCCCTGTAGCACATATGTGCGCACTATGCGCATATGCATTGGCGTCAGTTTCGACAAGAGCTACGTAGCGCACACGGTATCCTGCACTATGGACGTAGCTTAATGCAAAACCGTAGCAGTAAAGGGGTGGAAACCCTAAAAGTTAGTGTTGAGTGGCACACTGGCCTTTGTGCGGTGGGCCTGCATCAGTAGCTGTATTATACAGGAGCATCTTGCGTATAAAACCGCACCAACCAACTTCCTGCGGAGGCATTAATACAGAAAGGAATGAATAGCAGGAGCTGGAATCCCCATGATCAGCTCGGGATGAGAAACGGGCTCTGCAGAGAAGGTCGCGTCTGCTACAGAAGGGTCAATCATTATTGCCTAGATTATCCAAAGCACCATTATTAAAAATAATGCACATTACCACAAGTGGACAATTGGTTTCAAGCGTCTCCAGCTGCTAACAGGAGTTTTCTGTTCTTGCCCTCAACACGACGGGAGGGGGTAACTAGGCTCTCTAGCAAAGGTCAAGCCCGTTTTGGTTACCCCTGATCCGTGTAGAAGGGTCCAAGAGAGTTAGCTCTTGGGCCCAGTAACCTTGTACCATTCCAATGTACTGTATGTATTAAAAGTATTTTTTGTGTTTTTTTCCTTTCCGGGCGTGCCAGCGAGCAGGGATTGCTGGGGGATGAGTTTCCGGGCTTGCCAGCGAGCAAGGATTGCTGGGGGATGAGTTTCCGGGCGTGCCAGCGAGCAGGTATTGCTGGGGGATGAGTTTCCGGGCATGCCAGCGAGCAGGGATTGCTAGGGTATGAGTTTCCGGGCATGCCAGCGAGCAGGGATTGCTGGGGGATGAGTTTCCGGGCATGCCAGAGAGCAGGGATTGCTGGGGTATGAGTTTCCGGGCGTGCCAGCGAGCAGGGATTGCTGGGGGATGAGTTTCCGGGCGTGCCAGCGAGCAGGTATTGCTGGGGGATGAGTTTCCGGGCATGCCAGCGAGCAGGTATTGCGGGGGGATGAGTTTCCGGGCATGCCAGCGAGCAGGGATTGCTAGGGTATGAGTTTCCGGGCGTGCCAGCGAGCAGGGATTGCTAGGGTATGAGTTTCCGGGCGTGCCAGCGAGCAGGGATTGCTAGGGTATGAGTTTCCGGGCGTGCCAGCGAGCAGGGATTGCTAGGGTATGAGTTTCCGGGCGTGCCAGCAAGCAGGGATTGCTAGGGTATGAGTTTCCGGGCGTGCCAGCGAGCAGGGATTGCTAGGGTATGAGTTTCCGGGCGTGCCAGCGAGCAGGGATTGCTAGGGTATGAGTTTCCGGGCATGCCAGCGAGCAGGGATTGCTAGGGGATGAGTTTCAAGGAAGGGGTTTGTGGAGGAACCGTTCACAGAATGTGCCTAGGAGGTTGGGGTCCGGAGTTCCCCCATTAATGTACCCGGGAGTCGTGCCTGATTCTCGGATACATGTAGGCACATGGTCCCGGCAATATCTACCCTTGATAATGCAAGTGCGACTCACCACTAGGGTACCCTGCTTCAGCACAGCTCAGAAAGAAGAATGAGGCACTGGGATACATATGTATTCCTGTAGCTGAGGGAATCCCTAGGTTAAGGAGGGGTACCCCAGCAAGTGCCACGGTGACCCACCACCAGTATAAGGTTTTTGGGTGCCCAACCGTATATAATGTTGAGTGAGGACTCAGAGTCCAAGGGAAAGTGTGTGGGGAATAAGGCAGATAGTAATACAACTACAATGTTTTTCCTTTTCTGTCCCCCAAGACTCAGAAGTGTATTAAAATATACTTTAATGTAATGTGCTTTTTACATTCGGAACCGATGTCCAAACAGGCTGCCCGAGCTAACCCATAGGCGCCGGTAAGTCTGCTGGACATCGGAGTTCAAAGCAGCCAGAGGAGGCCCAGAGGTGAGAATAGCATTTGGTCAGCGGGGAAAGGTGGAGTACCAGGTCCGGAGATCAGTGGCAGTCCTCAGGGATACCGCTTGTTCTGCCAGACCTGGTGGAGCCTGCCCAGCGGGTGGCATTGAGATGGCCAGGGAGAGAGGTGGCAGGGAGAGAGGTGGCAGGGAGAGAGGTGGCAGGGAGAGAGGGAGAGAGGTGGCAGGGAGAGAGGTGGCAGGGAGAGAGGTGGCAGGGAGAGAGGGAGAGAGGTGGCAGGGAGAGAGGTGGCAGGCTTGTGCGCGTCTCTTGGCTATTTCAGATTTCCCACTGACCCGGCTTTTCTAGCCAGCTTTGCTCTGATTGGATGCTTGGGAAAGTTCCCATGCGTTGATTGGCTGCTCAGTTTTGTGAATTAAACTGAAAATACTATAATAATCGATGAGCCAATCAGATTGGCAGCATGCGGTAGTAAGAGCGCGGTCGGGCTTTTCAAACTTGCTTCTGTGCGAATAGCAGAGCAAACGGCTTCGATTTGAAGCCTGAAAAGCCGCCCGCCAGAGACTAAGTCCCGACTTCTGCGTCCAAGTTCTCAAACGAACGTAGCGGTCGCGCTGGGATTTTATGACGATTTGCGTTCCAGGAGATTTGGGCTGACTCGCGGTCAGGAGGGACCAAGTTCTCAGAAGAGAACGTAGCGGGGGCGTGTGGGACTTTCTGCCGATTTGGGTTCCAGGAGATCCCGGGCTTTGTCCCGGTCAGGGTAAAACTCTCCCATAGGTTTCCCTGCACCTAGGAAAGTCTCGTTTTCCACCCCAGCCCCAAAGTATGTGTGTCTTTTCATCAGTATTTTGTGTATCATTGTGTGTAAGCAAATTTATGCCGAATAAATTACAATGTATTTCTCTACCTTGTTTTGCTCAATGAACGATCCCGGTAAAGAGCTGTAAGTAACCTGGTCTCCCGTGACAGTACTGTATACATTAACAGGGGTAACAGACAAAAGTATGGACGTGAGATGCAGGTCAGCGATGACCCGGCCTGCTTGGACATTCCTATTTGCTACAAATACACAATAACTGTGCAGGGTGACCGCTGTACATGAAACAGTCGGGGGAAAAAAGTGAGGCGCTATAATATAAATAAATATCTATATCAACGGACAGTATAGACAAACGGCGCAAAAATATGTACTAACAGGAAATAAGAGAAATAAGTTGATGGCGTCCTTGCTTTGTAAATAAATCCCAATGAAGGATGGTCCTGTAAATAACAGAAAAAGCCCCCACATATGGTGAAGTGCTGATATAAAAGGTATATTTGCCCAACAGATGCAGACTACTTACAGCGTAGCAGCGTAAAATCAGCGGTGTGGGCGTTAGCCACGGCACGGGCAATCAGACGGACATATACAGAGACAGGGCGTGTTCCTCTCTCCTCCGATGTGTTCCGGCAAGATGTTAGACTCCTTGAGCCCAGATCTGGCGGTCTTTCCTCTCCCCGTCTCCGTGATGGCTGGCGGTGATGGGGGGGGTCATCTGATAAATGTCCCGTGGTTGAATAGTACAATATTTCCAATACACTGCGGTAATAGCCCTGATCACCCCTGAGGAAGTTTCCAAGAGAGACGAAACGCGTGGGGTTAATGATTCAGTTATAACACTACGACCAGCACATATATATCAAGCATCTGCCAGGCCTATCACCGCAGTGTATTGGAAATATTGTACTATTCAGCCACGGGGCATTTATCAGCTGATGGAATCCCCCATCGCCGCCTGACGTCACGGAAACGAGACGAGGAGAGCAAAGACCGCGAGATCTGGGCTCCCCCTCATCTCTACCGCTCAAACAGAGCGCTAACCTTTCTAACATGCAGCCAATAAAACTCCCACGTGTGAGAACATTCACATGTCCCAGGCAGGTTTGCAACTCTGCCCTTCCCCATTATCTCTTGGGAAACAGTGCTTCCACTGCAGCCAAGGATTCTGGGTAATGACATGCAAATGAGCAGCGTGTGACACTCTTTGTTTCTTGTCCATTTTAACACGGGCCCCTATAAGCCTGTGTCTGCCGCATTACACAGCCTGGCTTTAAGTGGTGCAGAGCCAGTAACCTACTCACGGACAGCTGTTTCCACCTTTTGGGTCTCATGGGTGCGGGCGATGTGAAGCTGGAACGTGGGTTGAACCAGGCATGAACAAATGCTCTGCCCCAATGCAATACACACAGTGTATGTGTATATGTGTATATGTAAACATACACACATACACACACTTCAATATTTCCAGTGGTTCCCTTTGGTCGTCACAGGACAGAATGTGTAGTCACATTGTGCCATCACACGCGAGACCCTGAGGTCCCCACCGCCTCATGACCACGCATGGTAATAACCTGCTATGGTGAACGGACCACGTACCACGTACCCTCAGTCCCACCTTCCTGTTATTAACTCCTTCTACTTGGAGGGGCAGGGGCCAAACTGCTCATACCCCAGTGGAGAGGTACCAAGGAATGCCACGAACCAATGCCACGAACCTCCTCCCTGTATGCAACACCGGGAAACAGAACGAGACGGCTCATAAAGAAATGAGCGGAGCTGCTGTACGCAAAGGGTTAACAGCGCCGGACTCCCCGCCATGGCTGCAGCCGGCTGTCTGTTACAGTGCATTACATGTGTCACATGGAGAGAGTGAGTACGTGTGGGAAGAGCAGGCTTGGACATAAAAGCAGCAGCAAGACCGGGGAAAGGGTATCGCCGCAGTGCAAGGCTACGCGCCGCGCGGAGAGGACACAATGCGCCTGCAAACAGGGCCGGCAGCGGGTCTGGGGAGGATACAATGCGCCTGCAAACAGGGCCGGCAGCGGGTCTGGGGAGGATACAATGCGCCTGCAAACAGGGCCGGCAGCGGGTCTGGGGAGGATACAATGCGTCTGCAAACAGGGCCGGCAGCGGGTCTGCAGAGAGGATACAATGCGCCTGCAAACAGGGCCGGCAGCGGGTCTGGGGAGAGGATACAATGCGCCTGCAAACAGGGCCGGCAGCGGGTCTGCAGAGAGGATACAATGCGCCTGCAAACAGGGCCGGCAGCGGGTCTGGGAGAGGATACAACGCGCCTGCAAACAGGGCCGGCAGCAGGTCTGGGAGAGGATACAATGCGCCTGCAAACAGGGCCGGCAGCGGGTCTGCAGAGAGGATACAATGCGCCTGCAAACAGGGCCGGCAGCGGGTCTGGGGAGAGGATACAATGCGCCTGCAAACAGGACCGGCAGCGGATCTGGTGAGGATACAATGCGCCTGCAAACTGGGCCAGCAGCGAGTCTGGAGAGAGGATACAATGCGCCTGCAAACAGGGCCGGCAGCGGGTCTGGAGAGAGGATACAATGCGCCTGCAAACAGGGCCGGCAGCGGATCTGGAGAGAGGATACAATGCGCCTGCAAACAGGGCCGGCAGCGGGTCTGGAGAGAGGATACAATGCGCCTGCAAATAGGCCCGGCAGCGGGTCTGGAGAGAGGATACAATGCGCCTGCAAACAGGGCCGGCAGCGGGTCTGGAGAGAGGATACAATGCGCCTGCAAACAGGGCCGGCAGCGGGTCTGGAGAGAGGATACAATGCGCCTGCAAACAGGGCCGGCAGCGGATCTGGAGAGAGGATACAATGCGCCTGCAAACAGGACCAGCAGCGAGTCTGGGGAGGATACAATGCGCCTGCAAACAGGGCCGGCAGCGAGTCTGGGGAGAGGATACAATGCGCCTGCAAACAGGGCCGGCAGCGGGTCTGCAGAGAGGATACAATGCGCCTGCAAACAGGGCCGGCAGCGGGTCTGGGAGAGGATACAATGCGCCTGCAAACAGGACCAGCAGCGGGTCTGGAGAGAGGATACAATGCGCCTGCAAACAGGGCCGGCAGCGGGTCTGCAGAGAGGATACAATGCGCCTGCAAACAGGGCCGGCAGCGGGTCTGGGAGAGGATACAATGCGCCTGCAAACAGGACCAGCAGCGAGTCTGGGGAGAGGATACAATGCGCCTGCAAACAGGGCCGGCAGCGGGTCTGGGGAGAGGATACAATGCGCCTGCAAACAGGGCCGGCAGCGGGTCTGGAGAGAGGATACAATGCGCCTGCAAACAGGGCCGGCAGCGGGTCTGGAGAGGATACAATGCACCTGCAAACAGGGCCGGCAGCGGGTCTGGAGAGAGGATACAATGCGCCTGCAAACAGGGCCGGCAGGTGGTCTGGGGAGAGAGAGGACACAATGCGCCTGCAAACAGGGCCGGCAGCGGGTCTGGAGAGAGAGAGGATACAATGCGCCTGCAAACAGGGCCGGCAGCGAGTCTGGGGAGGATACAATGCGCCTGCAAACAGGGCCGGCAGCGGGTCTGGGGAGAGGATACAATGCGCCTGCAAACAGGGCCGGCAGCGGGTCTGCAGAGAGGATACAATGCGCCTGCAAACAGGGCCGGCAGCAGGTCTGGGAGAGGATACAATGCGCCTGCAAACAGGGCCGGCAGCGGGTCTGGGGAGAGGATACAATGCGCCTGCAAACAGGGCCGGCAGCGGGTCTGGGGAGAGGATACAATGCGCCTGCAAACAGGGCCGGCAGCGGGTCTGGGGAGAGGATACAATGCGCCTGCAAACAGGGCCGGCAGCGGGTCTGGGGAGGATACAATGCGCCTGCAAACAGGGCCGGCAGCGGGTCTGGGAGAGGATACAATGCGCCTGCAAACAGGGCCGGCAGCGGGTCTGGTGAGGATACAATGCGCCTGCAAACAGGGCCGGCAGCGGGTCTGGGAGAGGATACAATGCGACTGCAAACAGGGCCGGCAGCGGGTCTGGGGAGGATACAATGCGCCTGCAAACAGGGCCGGCAGCGAGTCTGGGGAGAGGATACAATGCGCCTGCAAACAGGGCCGGCAGCGGGTCTGCAGAGAGGATACAATGCGCCTGCAAACAGGGCCGGCAGCGGGTCTGGGGAGAGGATTCAATGCGCCTGCAAACAGGGCCGGCAGCGGGTGTGCAGAGAGGATACAATGCGCCTGCAAACAGGACCAGCAGCGGGTCTGGAGAGAGGATACAATGCGCCTGCAAACAGGACCGGCAGCGGGTCTGGGGAGGATACAATGCGCCTGCAAACAGGGCCGGCAGCGGGTCTGCAGAGAGGATACAATGCGCCTGCAAACAGGGCCGGCAGCGGGTCTGGGAGAGTAACATGATTTCCATGTGTCACATGTATGACTGGAAACGTGTAGTGAATCCCAGTCTCTCTGGCAGCCACTGGGTTTTATACATATTAAAAGTCCAAAGGGGAGAGGACGGGGAGAGAAGTTGAATATATAACTGACAATTTTCCCGGATCACTGGGCTGTGCAAACACGGCTCACTGGGAGACTGCAGAACCCTGCAATATGGGCCCAAACTTTGCAAAGAAAGCCACTTGCAATGTGTAGCTTGGTACCCTTCATATGAGGCAATACCAGACGCTCTCGCCCCTGCTCGGCTACTGAAACGTTAAAGGGCCATCTTCGTGGAGGCGTTCATAGGACGCGAGTGCCGATAACTACAGGTGCACAAGATGCTGCACACAATCAGAAGAGAGAGTTGACTATCGGTTGGGGGAAACGCCTCCATACTTTGCACATAGCTGCGGTTTCAACCTAGGGGTTCCCCGAGATACTTCCTTCCGGTGCTTCCCCCCTCCCCCCTTTATCTTCCCCGGCTAGGTAAACATAAAGGCTTAAATCTCCTGCAACATGGGAATAGGAAGCTGAAACATCATCCATCGCGTCTTCTGATCGGCCTGCCTGGCAAAGAGAGATGGAAGAACCAGGAAGCACCGGCAGCACGTGCAAGAGCTAAGTATCTCAGGGGGGTGGGGGGGAGAGGGAGAAGTTGTTACCCCAAATGACTTGCGAAGAGCTCTCCAGGGCAACTCTGCGTGAGGCGCGAACGGCAGCTCGGAAATAACGAGGTCTTTCCACCGCTCATCACCCCTAATGTTTCACTCATCCCAGGCAGGACGACATTTCCAAAACACCGCGGCACATGGAATCGCAATCAATACAAATCAAACACACAACTATTGTTATTAAGAGTCATCTCCCTAAATAAAATAGAAAAAAAAGCATCAAAAAACCCACGGTGCCGTGATCGTGGATAAAGATTTTGAATATTGTCAAAGGCAACCTCTGATTACAGGATCAAGACAGACATTTTGCTGTAATATTTTGCTGTAATATTTTGCAAAAAAAACACATGTGAAAGATTTCACAATGAAGTCGGATCAGGCTGAATACGGGGCAGTATATTCCCGTCTCCGCGATAATGAAGCGGTGACATCGGCTGCATGCACTTGGTTAGGTAAGCTTAGACATGCTAATCCTGGGAGATTGGATCTATGCTTTAAAACACTCAACCTTTAATTGTGATGCAGAACGGCCTTCTCCCCAATCAGGACTCCGCATGATGGAAGCCTCAATGAAACTACAAATCTGAAACTGCATTACCTGGGGGTGCAAGATATACACCCGTAAATATACACACCAGTACCTAGCACACACACACACGCCTTAACCAATAAATATTTCCATTGTAGGTTTTCGAGAGGGGAAAAGATAACACATAAAAGGAGGCCGGATGCTGGCTGATGGACAGATAGAGATGTCACAGAGCACAGATGCCCTCTGGAGAAGACTCTTGAACGCGCGTACTACAGAGATCCCTGGCTGAGGTTTACGCAGTGAAGCAGAACCGGAATCCCTGTATACCATCACCATTCCTACCCAGCGAACGCAAGCCAAGGGGAGCGAGTCCCAGCGCGTAGGGGTTGCAGGTGTCTGCTTCAGCCCCAACAAAATGGACAACGCAGTTGAAGGGGTAACCCCACGCAGCAGGCTAAAATACACAAGGGAACCCCCCGCTTCCATGGGACGATTGCCTCAAACTTTAAGCATTTTACTAGTTTGTATCCTGAGAAAAAGTAATGTTTTTTTCTGTGCGTCTGAATGTGCGACGGATGAGGTCATCGCGACGACTTCACAAACGAGAGGCGACTAGTTACCTGTAGGTGTGAGAATTGGCCATTTCCCTCCCCTGGGGTTTTTGCTTTCCAATAAAAACCATAAAACACTGTAAACTTATTTCGCTTTTAATAATCCCGCGTTGTGCGCACATTCGCACGCCTCAGACAGGTCCGCACACCTGCCCTTCCCCATTATCGCTTTGCGTACAATACTTGCATTGCAGCCAGGGATTCTGGGTAATGGCATGCCAATGAGCGCTCGCAGTGTGTCACTTTTTGCTTCTTATCCATTTAACACAGGTCACTGCCCGCCGCTGCTACAAAGTCATTTGAAACTGTTCCGCATTAAAAAAAAATGTATTTTCAAAAAATAGAGTAAGTGACACTTTATGGCCAGCTGGTATTGTACGAGAGCTTTGGGACGCACCAAAGCGCCCGCTCTTCAGGTAAGTGTTACCATCTCCATGGGCAATATATACAATTATTATAATTATAATACGTATTTAACCAGTTTGCTAAAGGATGAAGCGGCCTTTTTGGAAACTAAAACACACACGTGGGTGACCAAACCAACACATATCTTAATCCAGGCAAAAAGTAACCCAAAAATCAACCATGATTTCTCCCAGAAATGAAAAACTGTCATTCCTTCCCGACCCCAGTAAGTAGCAATCAGCCCTCTCCTCTCTCTCTGAGCATTTTCATTTGTTCGGGACCGCTGTGGCAGGGAAGGGGTTAACCAGGCTTATAATAAAGGTCAAGCACACTTGGTTACCCCTGACCCGTGTTTTGGGGTCCTAGAGTGTCAGCTCTTGGGCCCGGGCATTGTGTATGCATTACTGTGAGTGTGTGCACGATATGAGACGGTTTCCGTTTGTTGTGTTTTCCCGTTTCCAGAGGTGCTGGGACCAGGGGAGGTTCAGGAGGTAACTTTCAGGGTGGGTTTGACGGAGAAACTGGTTGCAGAACGTTGCTATGTATCGGGGGGGGGGGGGGGGGGGCGGAGTTACAGGATTCCCCCCAGGGTGTACCCAGGAATCAGGTAAGTTTCTGGGATACACTAGAGCACATTGCTCCGGTCAACCTCCCATCCTGAAAAAAACATTCCTGCGACTTACCACTGGGGCACCCTGCTTCAGCACAGAGCAGGAAAAGCTAAACGTGAGGCACAGGGTTTCCTGGTATAGAGGAAGTTTGTTTAATTAACATGGGAACACAAGGTGTTAATGAATCCCCACACTCTACACAGAGTCCTCAGTATAGCAGAGGTACCCACATACATGCCCAGGTATACCAAACCTAGTTTAGGGGTTCAAGGAATAACGCCAGCTAGGTGATAAAAGCGGAGAGTTTATTGGTGGGTAAAGAAATATGTTTAAAGATCCAGTTGCTGTGAGTAAGAGATGAAGGCGAGTGTAAGACATGAAGGCGAGTGTAAGAGATGAAGGCGAGTGTAAGAGATGAAGGCGAGTGTAAGAGATGAAGGCGAGTGTAAGAGATGAAGGCGAGTGTAAGAGATGAAGGCGAGTGTAAGAGATGAAGGCGTGTGTAAGAGATGAAGGCGTGTGTAAGAGATGAAGGCGAGTGTAAGAGATGAAGGCGAGTGTAAGAGATGAATGCGAGTGTAAGAGATGAAGGCGAGTGTAAGAGATGAAGGCGAGTGTAAGAGATGAATGTGAGTGTAAGAGATGAATGTGAGTGTAAGAGATGAAGGCGAGTGTAAGAGATAAATGCGAGTGTAAGAGATGAAGGCGAGTGTAAGAGATGAAGGCGAGTGTAAGAGATGAATGTGAGTGTAAGAGATGAATGTGAGTGTAAGAGATGAATGTGAGTGTAAGAGATGAATGTGAGTGTAAGAGATGAATGTGAGTGTAAGAGATGAAGGTGAGTGTAAGAGATGAAGGTGAGTGTAAGAGATGAATGTGAGTGTAAGAGATGAAGGCGAGTGTAAGAGATGAAGGCGAGTGTAAGAGATGAAGGCGAGTGTAAGAGATGAAGGCGAGTGTAAGAGATGAAGGCGAGTGTAAGAGATGAAGGCGAGTGTAAGAGATGAAGGCGAGTGTAAGAGATGAAGGCGAGTGTAAGAGATGAAGGCGAGTGTAAGAGATGAAGGCGAGTGTAAGAGATGAAGGCGAGTGTAAGAGATGAAGGCGAGTGTAAGAGATGAAGGTGAGTGTAAGAGATGAAGGCGAGTGTAAGAGATGAAGGCGTGTGTAAGAGATGAAGGTGAGTGTAAGAGATGAAGGTGAGTGTAAGAGATGAAGGCGAGTGTAAGAGATGAAGGTGAGTGTAAGAGATGAAGGCGAGTGTAAGAGATGAAGGCGAGTGTAAGAGATGAAGGTGTGTGTAAGAGATGAAGGTGAGTGTAAGAGATGAAGGCGAGTGTAAGAGATGAAGGCGAGTGTAAGAGATGAAGGCGAGTGTAAGAGATGAAGGCGAGTGTAAGAGATGAATGTGAGTGTAAGAGATGAAGGCGAGTGTAAGAGATGAAGGCGAGTGTAAGAGATGAAGGCGAGTGTAAGAGATGAAGGCGAGTGTAAGAGATGAAGGTGAGTGTAAGAGATGAAGGCGAGTGTAAGAGATGAAGGCGAGTGTAAGATGAAGGTGAGTGCAAGAGATGAAGGTGAGTGTAAGGGGAGCCGTGTAGCTTACACTCTATTTCATGCATCAAAAACTGTAACACATTGTAGCAGTAGAATGTGTATCTGTTACCACACATACCACAGGCCACAATATATTGTATTACATGGGTACAGTTTAATGAGCGGTTCGGAAGCTTGTAACATCAACTACTTGTTGGTCCAATAAAAAGTATCATACCCCCTCCTCCCTCCCCCTGCGGTGTTACGGTATCTTGGATAAACCCTATAAACGGGGTCTGCGTGTCTCTTGGTTTCCGTGTATGGGTAGCAGCAACTTCTCGACCCCCCCCGGTCATCTCCAATACTCACTCCACAAACTTGGTTCTAATCTGAAGCCTGTGAGAGTATCAATGCTGCGAGCGAGCGTGGGACTCGAAATGAATACTCTATACTCTGCATCAGTTCTCTCTGAGTCCCAGTTGTGGCTCGTTGCAACTATGGGACATTTAAAGCCCGGGGAACCAAAATGAGATTGTAGGGTCCTCAGGGCTGGGACTTGTTCTATAAAAGGGGTGGGACACTCCAATCCTCACGTGCCACTAACAGGTCAGGTTTTCAGGATATCCCTGCTTCAGCACAGGTGGCTCAATCAGTGGCTCAGTATTCAACAGCGACCTGTGTCGAAGCAGAGATATCCTGGGAGTCGCCCACCCCCTGCTCTATACAGTGAAGCATATACTGCAGTGCCATGTATAACATGAAATCGGAACCTGCACACAATCAGCGCATATTGTTAGTATTACCTACGGATTGTGGGACGCATGGTTTGTCTGTGTAGAAATACCAGAAAAGCTTATATTAGTGCTAAAACAAGTGATAAAAAGAATTCAACACAAGGTGTAAAACGGGTTTTAAAAAAATAAAATGAGTTAAAAAAAAAATGTAAAAAAAAAGCATTAAAAGCCTACATCTCTTACACACAATTATGCTAAGGGGAAATCTGTTAAAAACAAATTGAATTAGTTTGTTTTGATGGAAGAACGCGAGCGCATTTAGCTGTACCTTGCTACTTTCAAACCACAAACATCTGTATGGCGGAAGCGGCAGACCACAAGTCTATGGGGACAATACCTAGAGGACTGGAGCATCTGCCACACAGATTAAAGATGGTTTAGAATAGAAACACTAACGCAGACACTTAAAAACAGCAACCCGGCAAACACAGAACGTGGCACGGACCTTATTGTTGCCTGTAATTAAGGCAGTATGAAGAGAGAGCTGTGCTACTTCAATGCACAATAGTACTACATAGGGTAACAGGGAGGTGGTGGCATACATAGGGTAACTACATAGGGTAACAGGGCGGTGGTGGCAGCAGGAGTGTTTTAGGGGTTTGGTGCTAATGATGGAATAATGTGGTGTTCAATGCCTGCTTCAGCCATTTAACGGGTCAGTCTCTCCTAGGGGCAAAGTGTACTAGTGGCAGTGACAGGGTTAAGTGGTCAGTCCCTCCTAGGGCCCAAGTGTACTAATGGCAGAGACATGGTTAAGGGGTCAGTCTCTCCTAGGAGCAAAGTGTACTAATGGCAGTGACATGGTTAAGGGGTCAGTCTCTCCTAGGGGCAAAGTGTACTAATGGCAGTGACATGGTAAAGGGGTTAGTCCCTCCTAGGGGCAAAGTGTACTAATGGCAGTGACATGGTTAAGGGGTCAGTCTCTCCTAGGGGCAAAGTATACTAATGGCAGTGACATGGTTAAGGGGTCAGTCCCTCCTAGGGGCAAAGTGTACTAATGGCAGTGACATGGTTAAGGGGTCAGTCTCTCCTAGGGGCAAAGTGTACTAATGGCAGTGACATGGTTAAGGGGTCACCCACAAGATGGCAATTAATTCCTTTTTACCAAAATCAGACATTTTGATTCCCCTACCCTTCACTGATAATGATAGGGTGACAAACAGTCACGCGCTCAGAGACCCGAAAAGCATTGTGCCTCATTTCACAAAGCAGCAAAAAACGTCAAATCTGTGCTTTAAATTGTAACATTAAAAACAATTAGATTGCTACATGTCTTTTTTTAAATGTCCAAGTCAACTGCCCCTTAAACTCGTGTAAAATACCATTAAAGCAGCGATGCTACTTCCCAACTTCCTTATGTGTGTATGTAAAGCGAATATTATTCGCTCCTGAGGAAGCTGTCTACGTACAGCGAAACGCGTAGAGCTTCGTCGTCAGTGTGCTGCAGCTGCCCCCTGAGTGAAGACGTCTGAGGTGTCTGCTGAACTGCTGCTGATCTGCTGGTATCCATCTTCCCCGCTCCCAACCGGATGTCATCACCCGTTTACCGGAAGTGACGTCAGACGCCATCCATCGGCGGTGAGGTGGGAGCCAAGGGAGAAAGTACAGAGAGCCTTTCTATACGGGAACAGCCCTCTACTGTCTCACGATACCTTTATGTGTACATACTCTATGTACTTATTGTAAGTACATTTCTTACCTTGCTTGATAAGATAAAATGTGTTTTGCGATCTACACTATGGTTCGTTTCTATTTTACATGACCAACATACTCTCCATGAATCTGAGTTTACATCACCTGAATGATCCCCGTGCGGAGTTACCTCCTATCCAGCATCTCCTGTTCTGCAGAAGATCCAACCTCACACACACTGACAGAGTCAGACCATTGCCTTTATTTATTCCACTTGTTGTAAGTAGGAATTCCAACAGAGCCAAGATTTGACTACTTCCTATATTGTGTCAATATACTGCACCATTATTGTGTTTATCTTTTTATATTTTGGTGTGTTCCTGTAATTACCGCTCCCTTCCCCCCCCTCGTGGATCAAGACTGTTTTTGTAAGGAATCCTTACATATTCCTTGGAAGGTTGAGAAGTATTTTTGGCTACACACCTTATCACTGTGTGCTATTTTTGTCACTTTATTTTTATTGTGGGTGTTTTATAGCGCCGATACAAATCACTTGGGTTCACTGCTGTTATAAATATGTCAAAATCCTGATTGTGTGCCTAACATAATGGCTGCCTTTCAGTTTCAATCAATCCTTCAGTCAGTGTAACTCAGCCGCTACAATATATCCTTATATTACTAAGGTAACACGATGTATTGTTTCAGTTTGCAGCTCAAACTGCTGGGAACATTTTGAACAAATGATCACACACACACAGGAAAGCGTTATGCAAATCTTACACTGCTTGGGAGCTGGGCTAAGAGCTGCTATAGAAATCAAAGGGCGCTGTAAAACTCATTAAAAATGGCATGGAGCTGAATAAAATCAAAAAACAAAACAGTCATTATCTGTAACTACAGAACTGATTTATTTTTCATAAGATGTCACGTTTTGCTGCTTTAAACACTGTCTGCGCCTTTCTCTGAGGACAGGCGTGAAAAACATGTGTATAAATACAGAATGTACATCCATCGCAATGCATCGTTCTAACTGGGACAGCCATAAATAAAACAAAGAAGCGTTCAGCTCTGCCAAGGGGACGCCAGTGGGGATCCTACACACAACCTGCCCCAGTACAGGGGACGCCCGTGGGGTTCCTACACACAACCTGCCCCAGTACAGGGGACGCCCGTGGGGATCCTACACACAACCTGCCCCAGTACAGGGGACGCCCGTGGGGTTCCTACACACAACCTGCCCCAGTACAGGGGACGCCCGTGGGGATCCTACACACAACCTGCCCCAGTACAGGGGACGCCCGTGGGGTTCCTACACACAACCTGCCCCAGTACAGGGGACGCCCGTGGGGTTCCTACACACAACCTGCCCCAGTACAGGGGACGCCCGTGGGGATCCTACACACAACCTGCCCCAGTACAGGGGACGCCCGTGGGGATCCTACACACAACCTGCCCCAGTACAGGGGACGCCCGTGGGGTTCCTACACACAACCTGCCCCAGTACAGGGGATGCCCGTGGGGTTCCTACACACAATCTGCCCCAGTAAAACGGGGACGCCAGTGGGGTTCCTACACACAACCTGCCCCAGTACAGGGGACGCCCGTGGGGATCCTACACACAACCTGCCCCAGTACAGGGGACGCCCGTGGGGTTCCTACACACAACCTGCCCCAGTACAGGGGACGCCCGTGGGGTTCCTACACACAACCTGCCCCAGTACAGGGGACGCCCGTGGGGTTCCTACACACAACCTGCCCCAGTACAGGGGACGCCCGTGGGGATCCTACACACAACCTGCCCCAGTACAGGGGACGCCCGTGGAGTTTCTACACACAACCTGCCCCAGTACAGGGGACGCCCGTGGGGATCCTACACACAACCTGCCCCAGTACAGGGGACGCCCGTGGGGATCCTACACACAACCTGCCCCAGTACAGGGGACGCCCGTGGGGTTCCTACACACAACCTGCCCCAGTACAGGGGACGCCCGTGGGGATCCTACACACAACCTGCCCCAGTAGAGGGGACGCCCGTGGGGTTCCTACACACAACCTGCCCCAGTACAGGGGACGCCCGTGGGGTTCCTACACACAACCTGCCCCAGTACAGGGGACGCCCGTGGAGTTTCTACACACAACCTGCCCCAGTACAGGGGACGCCCGTGGGGATCCTACACACAACCTGCCCCAGTACAGGGGACGCCCGTGGGGTTCCTATACACAACCTGCCCCAGTACAGGGGACGCCCGTGGGGATCCTACACACAACCTGCCCCAGTACAGGGGACGCCCGTGGAGTTTCTACACACAACCTGCCCCAGTACAGGGGACGCCCGTGGGGATCCTACACACAACCTGCCCCAGTACAGGGGACGCCCGTGGGGTTCCTACACACAACCTGCCCCAGAACAGGGGACGCCCGTGGGGATCCTACACACAACCTGCCCCAGTACAGGGGACGCCCGTGGGGATCCTACACACAACCTGCCCCAGTACAGGGGACGCCCGTGGGGATCCTACACACAACCTGCCCCTGTACAGGGGACGCCCGTGGGGTTCCTACACACAACCTGCCCCAGTACAGGGGACGCCCGTGGGGATCCTACACACAACCTGCCCCAGTACAGGGGACGCCCGTGGAGTTTCTACACACAACCTGCCCCAGTACAGGGGACGCCCGTGGGGATCCTACACACAACCTGCCCCAGTACAGGGGACGCCCGTGGGGTTCCTACACACAACCTGCCCCAGAACAGGGGACGCCCGTGGGGATCCTACACACAACCTGCCCCAGTACAGGGGACGCCCGTGGGGATCCTACACACAACCTGCCCCTGTACAGGGGACGCCCGTGGGGTTCCTACACACAACCTGCCCCAGTACAGGGGACGCCCGTGGGGATCCTACACACAACCTGCCCCTGTACAGGGGACGCCCGTGGGGTTCCTACACACAACCTGCCCCAGTACAGGGGACGCCCGTGGGGTTCCTACACACAACCTGCCCCAGTACAGGGGCCGCCAGTGGGGATCCTACACACAACCTGCCCCAGTACAGGGGACGCCCGTGGGGTTCCTACAAACAACCTGCCCCAGTACAGGGGCCGCCCGTGGGGTTCCTACACACAACCTGCCCCAGTACAGGGGCCGCCCGTGGGGTTCCTACACACAACCTGCCCCAGTACAGGGGACGCCCGTGGGGTTCCTACACACAATCTGCCCCAGTACAGGGGACGCCAGTGGGGTTCCTACACACAACCTGCCCCAGTACAGGGGACGCCCGTGGGGTTCCTACACACAATCTGCCCCAGTACAGGGGACGCCCATGGGGTTCCTACACACAATCTGCCCCTGTACAGGGGACGCCCGTGGGGTTCCTACACACAATCTGCCCCAGTACAGGGGACGCCCGTGGGGTTCCTACACACAATCTGCCCCAGTAAAACGGGGACGCCAGTGGGGTTCCTACACACAACCTGCCCCAGTACAGGGGACGCCCGTGGGGTTCCTACACACAATCTGCCCAAGTACAGGGGACGCCCGTGGGGTTCCTACACACAATCTGCCCCAGTACAGGGGACGCCCGTGGGGTTCCTACACACAATCTGCCCCAGTAAAACGGGGACGCCCGTGGGGTTCCTACACACAACCTGCCCCAGTACAGGGGACGCCCGTGGGGTTCCTACACACAACCTGCCCCAGTACAGGGGACGCCCGTGGGGTTCCTACACACAATCTGCCCCAGTACAGGGGACGCCCGTGGGGTTCCTACACACAATCTGCCCCAGTACAGGGGACGCCCGTGGGGTTCCTACACACAATCTGCCCCAGTAAAACGGGGACGCCCGTGGGGTTCCTACACACAACCTGCCCCAGTACAGGGGACGCCCGTGGGGTTCCTACACACAATCTGCCCCAGTACAGGGGACGCCCGTGGGGTTCCTACACACAATCTGCCCCAGTACAGGGGACGCCCGTGGGGTTCCTACACACAATTTGCCCCAGTAAAACGGGGACGCCCGTGGGGTTCCTACACACAGTCTGCCCCAGTACAGGGGACGCCCGTGGGGTTCCTACACACAATCTGCCCCAGTACAGGGGACGCCCGTGGGGTTCCTACACACAATTTGCCCCAGTAAAACGGGGACGCCCGTGGGGTTCCTACACACAGTCTGCCCCAGTACATAAACCTGGGGAGGAAAACGTCAGTATTCAGAGCACCCAGCAGAGAAAGCTAGATCTGGGACATGGTTAGAGTGTAAAGGGTGAGCCCCCCAAAAAGGACTGAAGCTTGCTGTGAAGTTCCCAAATAATAGCTGGCTGGCCTGGGAGATGAATGCCATTCAGCCAGGATCAATAGAACGGACAGGTAAATGTAACCCACACACTATGGTGCACAATTTCTACTACTACTTTCAAATACAGGCAATACATCTGCTGCAATCGCAATGTTATTAAAACCTTTGCATAAACACCATGTCTTGCTGAGACGTGACAGAGCCGGCGGAACGCATTCTGGAGAGATCATTCAGATCTAATCATTTCAAAACCGCGATACGGAACTATTGTACTTTTCAGAAATACATCACTCCGGGGCAAAAAATAAATAGATGATACCGTTCTGTGGCTAACGAAATGCTTTTATTTGTGCGAGCTTTCGAGATACACTGATCTCTTCTTCTGGCGATGTTACAATGAATGAAGCAAGCAAAAGCTATACTATAAACAGTGTCTATTGGAATGTTATCTCTGCTGGTCCTTCCCCCGGTGTGGATGTGTTTTATGGCTGGAGGTGTCAAAAGGTTCCTGAAAGCAAGTGATGAAAGAGTGTGTATGTGTATCAGTGTGAATTAACATGAATGGAGAGCCCACAGTATATACAGTGCTATACAAAAGGTGTGTGTGGAGTGGGAGCGGATATAAATGGTGTGGGTGGGTGTGGAAATGTGAGAGTTAGTAGCATAACTAAAAGTGTGTGTGGATACTATGTGGTCCCTATTGGTGTATAGGGATGGAAAAACAAGGAGTATAAGTGTGTGTGAGAGACAGCTGTGTGTGCATACATATAGCACAGTATGTACAGACATGGCCTATAGCGCTCATGGGAAGAGAGTTCACTTGTGTCAGTAATGACTCATAAAATTTCGATCTCTGTTTAGGCCACTGCTAAGTGTCCCGAAAAGTTGCATAAATTTGTATTCATGCAACCGTCTTTCTTTCTGTGTTTTAAGATTACCTTTGAGTATGGCAACCCTCAGATCGTTCATCTTATGGCCAGAGTCAGAGAAATGTTCGCCAACAGGACTGTCTCTTGTTCCGCGTGTGATGCTGTGGCGGTGCAGGTTCATTGTCTTGTTTAGCCCCTGCCCTGTCTCACCTATGTAGTAGCAGCCCCCTGGGCATTTCATGCACATGATGAGGTACACGACATTGGTGGAAGAACAGGTGAACCTTCCTCTGATTTTGTATTCCCGATTCCTGTGTGGTATTTGTATTGTGTCCGCTGTGTAGAGCATTGCGCAGGTTTTGCATCTTGGGTCCTGGCATATTACACCGTGTCATGAGACATATTACACCGTGTCATGAGACATATTACACCGTGTCATGAGACATATTACACCGTGTCATGAGACATATTACACCGTGTCATGAGACATATTACACCGTGTCATGATTTACTGTATTTAACAAAAATAAAGCCATTCCGTTTGAATGAGACTGCCAGGGACCCCCGCTGTGTTAATCCGATGGGCCATTAGTCTGTCTGCAGAAATGTCACAGAAATGTTGCAGCATTACTGGGAGATTGCCCCAGATTTCCCAAGGCAAGTGTCCGGAAACTCGTGGCTGCATCTGTACATACAGTATAAAACACTATAAACCATACTTTAATAAAGTATAAACCTTGGGGGACCTTATATATGTGTGGGACATTAGTTGGGGATATCTGGGCTCAAAAACCAGGAGTCTGGGGGACACTGTGCAGCCCCAATGTAATTCACCCTGTGTACCCACAAATAGTGCCTGCACGCCGGGAAGAATCAGGGGATCACCAGCAGCTCGGCCCCCCGAACTCCTGCAAACAATGCAAATACATTTTCGCCCAAATACCCCACACATAGAAGGTTCCCCAAGGTTTATACTTTCTTAAATAGATATAGGTTCCTGTAGGAGCTCAAATGCTTGGTCCCTTGTAGTGATATATATATATATATATATATATATATATATATATATATATATATATATATATAAAGACTGTGCTTTAAGTATCTGTCTGCAGTGTATTACCAACTAACTATATAATCAATGTATAAAGTATATAAATATATAGGAAAAAATGAATATAAAAAATACATATATAATAAAGGAACCTAATATATATATCAAAAAATGATGCTCTAGCACTATACCAAAAATAAAAATATAGGATAAAATAAAACTAAATCAATAACATAAACTAATATTACCAATGACTGTTCAAATATAACATATAAACATGCATGTATATATATTAAAAAAAAATATTAAACATAAAAATCAATAAAATAAGTGTGCTTGGGGGAGTAAAGGAAAATATAAAAATGATAATAAAACCACAAATGATGAAGTGAATCAGAGTCCACAAAACCAATGATGGAAATATCCTATAAAGATGGAAGGGTGGTAACCCTCTGAGAACAGGAGTAGCTGCACATTCCCCGAGTTCCTGCTGGACGGTGGCCCAGAGGTGCCATACAACGTGTGGGAGCAGGACGTGTGAGCGGAGCAGCAGATTCCAACGTCTGGCGAATGAGTATTACTCATTACATGCTTTAATATTTTCTATGTTTGTGAGTGCGCATTTGTTGGAGTTTTATGGAACATTACATTTTGTATCTTAATTTAATACACTAGGATCGGGCGCTTTCTTCTCTTTTTCTTATATATATATATATATATATATATATATATATATATATATGCAAAAAGTGGCACTGTGTGCTCATTTGCATGTCATTTCCCAGAATCCCTTGCTGCAGTGGAAGTGCTGTGTGCTGGGTGATAATGGGGAAAGGTGGGTTTGCAGACCTGCCTAAGACATGCAGATGAGCATACAGTTGTATTTACATTTGTGTATATATATATATATATATATATATATATATATATATATATATATATATATATATATATATATAAATATATATATATATATATATATATATATATATATATATATATATATATATATATATTACCATACAGGGGAAGTGTAAATAGCTATAATGCAATTCTCAAATTCCAATGTCATATGTAGACACATAACTCCCTAGATTCATCTGGTGAGGGCGTCTTCAGTTCTCCTCTCCTAGGGAATTTCACAGATGAAAAATGTGCTCACTATTCTTCCCCTGCAGGTCCTCCGGCGCGCAACCGCGTCCGTCATCCAAGAGTATCCCAAAATATTGTGTAGGGTGCGCAGCGGCAAGAACCAGGTCATGTGGCAATAAAAACTTGTTCATTCAGGCTGCATTAAAAAAATGGTAGAGAGTACAGCTCTCCTACGCGTTTCGTGCCGTGAGGCACTTTATCAAGGAGTTACCTTATACTGAATACACACAGACAATTTATACACAACCTTGCACAAGATTAATTCGCGCCAAAAAATACTTTCTTAAAGTATGGTTTATAGTGTGTCATACTGTATGTACAGATACCCACGCAGTCAGGCTAAGCTGACACACCACATGTTATAGTGCCGTGCATAGAAACGTGGGACCTGGTATGAGACGGAATGCTTAAGGCCTCTCAGACTTGCGCTGTGTACAGGATGCAATCCCAAAGCATTACAGATGTGACTGTACTGTATGTGGAAGCAGAACTGCTATAAAAGCAGAGCTGCTGCTGCCGCAGAAGATGATCTAACACTCAGAAGACAGAAGCCCTTTGCTGCAGCGCTGAGTTATGAGCTCTCCGCGCTGCCTGATAACTCAGATATATGCCGCGGCTCATCAATATCCTCCCAAGCACAGATAAATGTCATGGCCCTGATACCGGCGCGTATGTATGAATTTTGTATACTGTATATTGTATACAAATATGAATACAAGTATGTATAAGTATGTATACTGTATACACATATATATACTCATATGTATACATTATACACATATGTATACTGTAAACATATATACATATATACATATACATACATATATATATATATATATATATATATATACACATATACACAGTGGTTGACAAATCACCAAAAAATCTACTCGCCACACAAAAAAAATCTACTCGCCACCTAGTACCAAACGTGTGCTGCTTGTGCCAATATTTACTCGGCCGGGGGTTAAATCCACTCGCCCGGGGCGAGCAAATGTATAGGTTTGTCGAACACTGCATATATATATATACATATACGTGTGTGTGTGTGTGTGTGTGTGTGTGTGTGTGTGTGTGTGTGTGTGTGTGTGTGTGTGTAGAGGTATCAGTACCGTGTTTGCCGAGCTTCAATAATCAAAAAATAAATAGATGATACCGTTCTGTGGCTAACGAAATGCTTTTATTTGTGTGAGCTTTCGAGATACACTGATCTCTTCTTCCGGCGATGTTACAATGAATGAAGCAAGCAAAAGGTATACTTAAAAACAGCGTCTCTTGGAATGTTATCTGTGCTGGTCCTTCCCCCGGTGTGGATGTGTTTTATGGCTAGAGGTGTCAAAAGGTTCCTGAAAGCAAGTGATGTAAGAGTGTGTGTGTGTATCTGTGTGAATATAAATGAATGGAGAGCCCACAGTATATACAGTGCTTTACAAAAGGTGTGTGTGGAGTGGGAGTGGATATAAATGGTGTGGGTAGGTGTGGAAATGTGAGATACACACACACACACACATATATATATATATATATATATACACATATATATTTTTATATATATACACATACATACATATACACACACACAAATAAATAAAATAGATCACTTGTGAGCACGTTCACATTGTGACGGTGAGGGGTACCCAGGCCAGTAATAAAGGTATTTGGCCCGGCTGGGTGCCCCTGGGCAATATGGGAGAATTGTGATGGTCAGCCCTTCAACCCAATCCTGGCATGTAACTGCATTGGTAATAAAGGTGTATGTGTGTGTTTTACTGTTCCAGGAGTGCCAACCAGCGGAGATGTGCAGGGCGTGAGCTTCAGGGGTGATTTTATGGTAAAATGTTGTCAGGGTGTGTTTGGGTAGAAGGGGGCCAGTGTTGCGGGTTACCCCGAAACATGTACTCAGGAATCCCCCCTGATTCCTGAGGAACACAGACCACTGGATAAAATCCTCCCTAGAAAGCAGTGTGTAGCTCACCGCCAAATCTCCCTGCTTCAGCACAGGCCAGGACAGTAAGAACGGGCAGGGAACTGAATTACATTACAGGTCCCGGAATATGCCCAAACCCCAGAACCCAGTGTGGGGTTCAGTACATCTCTCACCAAGTATAAGGTGAAGAGAGTTAATGGTGTTTTAAGTTAAAGTGTAGAGTGTCAGTTCTGCGACCCGGTGATGGCAGTAATACTGTAATTGTATTAAAAACCGTCTGTGTGTCTCCCACCAGGGATAAGGTGGCAATAATCATATCATGTTTTAAATGTATGGGATATTGGAACAGTGTTTCCCTGTAAACCACCCAAAGGAAAAAAGGGTTTTAAAAAGCAGCAGCTTACAGCGCAGCGCTTAGCGTTTAGCTAACTTCGGCTAGGAAGCTCCTGGAACGCTGAGTTTTGCGGTGAGTGCTGCTGGAGTAAAATCATTAAAAAGGTTATGCCGCAATTTTTATAAAGGTATATAAAAATGGATGTATAAAAGTCCACAAGGGTTATGTTTTTGTAAAGTAATGTTCAGAGGAAGTCATTCAGTGTGGATGAAGGCCCATTTGCATGGGAGCAACCGTGGCTACCCCGCCCCTAAGCTTCAAAGGACCAGTTTCAAAGCCCGTCCAGGATATGAAGGTGTTAGCCAGGGTATGGAAGCGTTAGACCTTGTGTTAGCAAGAAGGGGTGAAGGAAGAGACTTCAATAAGCCATCCTGCCAAATGGCTGCTCTGTCCAGACTTTCCGGCGCTGAGCCGGCAGGGGGTCTAGCATGACAAGTGGGGAAAAGATGGCGTTTGTCGCACATGCCCAGTTGCTATGCTGATGCTCCCAGTCTAAGTAGGACCGGCAAACTCCAGGATTGGTGGGATAATTTATTTCCACGCAAAGATTGTCTGTCCAGGTTAGGTATAGGGAGTTTTAACAATTTATAAATTGTATTTTGGTAACAGATTCACCTAAGATATATCATGCAGTGAAAGATCCATCCTGTAACAAGACTTAACAGCGTAACTAGTAAGTGTATTTGTGGTTGTAATTGTAAATTAAGCTATGTTCATTCTGTAAATAAATCACAATTTATTTTATCTCTTGCTTTGCTCAAAGGCTCCGGGTACTAAGGTGTTAAAAGCATTGGTCTCCTGTGACACACATCTTAAGACAGGTCTGCAACCCTGCTTTTCGCCATTATCACCTAGCATACAGTGCTTCCACTGCAGCAAGGAATTCTGGGAAATGACATGCAAATGCACACACACACACACACACACACACACACACACACACACACACATGTTTTACCAGGGAGTAATATACTGAGAGTTACCTCTCGTTTTCAAGTATGTCCTGGGCATAGAGTTATGACAAAGAATACATAGCAATTTATGCACAGAAATATAATTTTTATGTATAAACCAATGGTTATCAGTCTGTGGGCCAGGGGCTCCCTACTTGCTGAGTGTTATAGTATAATTATGATACAGTACCACTTCCTTGTATTGTATCGGGACCGCCGGGCTAACCGACGAGCTGTGTGCACTGTTGGCATTATATAGCCAAATGACTACTGCTGGTTAATGTCAAATGTCCTGAAGGATTCAACGGCAATGTCATATCATGGCATATCCCCAGATGTCCCGGGGGGCGGGGGACTCTGATCATGCCTGCAGAACGCTATCACAGGCACGCCACGGGTGCAAATACACGCACAGCATGTCCAAGCACATCAATGGCAACCAACATCAACCAAGCGGGTGCAGTATATACACTCCGCCACCGCCTGCTCCACGTAGCCAGAGGACCTGCTCTTGATATATATGTGTTTTAATTCAATTAGGTGATTACATTTAATTATATTTTGTGAGTCATTTATTTCGGTTTTGCTTTGTAATCCATCATAAGCGGAACCTACCTGGTGGTGGGCAGCAAATTGAGTGGAATTAGCATTTTAATTGATGTTACATGAGACAACTATGCTATTTAACAGCTGTTAAGTGGTGTTAATTGGATGCTGCAGCCCACAGCTTGGCATAGTTTCTGCACACAACTGAAAAAAAAACAGAAAAGGGCACACACCACCCCAAATGTAACGCTGCTAAATAATGCCGCTTCCTGACCCTTCTGACTCCCGATGACCTCTCCAAAGAGATGGGCCCGGGAAGTATCCAGCGTTTCATTTTCACTGGGCCGGAGAGAGTTAGCGTGGGTAGTGTGGTGCTGAAAGGATACCTATAATATCCTCTAATATAATATCCTGGCACATGGTGTACCTGCCATGAAGCGCTACCAAACGAACGCCCGTGTCCCAAGCACAGGGAGACACTGACTTGCCCAAGGTCGCAAGTAACCAACACCGGCATTTGATTCAGGTTCACCCACTCTAAAGGCAGTGTCATAACCCCTTAGTCCTAATCTCACACAAGGCGGCCTCCCTTTCAGTGTACAGTAAGCATGTGTAACATTTTTGGAAAAAGTCATCTCAAATAATGAACCAATACTATAAATATTAATATATATTAAACCTGTGCTAAATATGTAATAATAGAAACCCATTAAATACACATACACATATATATATACACATATATATATGTGTGTGTGTGTGTGTGTATGTGTATATATATATATAATTAGACAGTTGGAGAGATGCACACAGAGACAGTGAGATGGGCTTAAGAGAGACAGCTGAAAATAGACTTCCCTACACACAGAGAAATTGGTTAGAAGATCCAGATACTTGCTGGGCTTTTAAAGAGCGGCCGGATATTAGACAGCCGGACGACCTGTTCCCACCACTTAAGGTATCCTTTGTGACGTATACAACATGCATCTCACCCGCAACAGGCCGGTAACGCGACTACACACCATTACAAAATAAGCTCGCCAACGCCATGCTGGCCTTATACGTGGCCTGTTTGGTTGCAACACTGGGCACAGATTATATATGGGAACATGGCGATGGGTACGCGCGCACACACACACACACACACACACACACACACACACACACACACACACACACACACACACACACACATCTGCAAATATATTCTGTTGCGTTGGGAGTGGTTTCTCGAAGAGTGAGGGTCCCAGGGGTTAAGGTTGTCTACAAGCCATAAACCACTGGTCAATATAAACCCAAGTCTAGTCGTGTTTTTCGGTCTGGTAGGTTCTATTGTGGCGTACTAAGGTAGGACGGACTCAGGCCCCGCCATAGCACATACAGACTGTGGATAACGAGGGGTTACATGTGTAAAAATAGGGATAAGGTTAAAACGAAAACCCTGTGCCATTTTAATTAATAATTTGGTGACAAATATCTGCTATTAACTGGAGTCACTGCTCACTCAGGGAAGACTGTAGCATCTCTCATTTTCTGCCTTCTCCACGCTGAGAAATCTTAAGTGGCAAATCAAAGAGATGTTTAAAGAGGTTTTCAACCCTTAGCAAATGCTTTAACTGGTATACCAGAGACTAAAATCTCTCTCCATCGCGCATAATAATACGTGAGGCGTCCTTTACACAGCGCAGCATCCATTTGCCATATGTATGTGTACATTACAGTTTAGTTAGTAACTAAAAAGGGAGGGAGAGGAGGAGAGGGGGGGGGGGAGAGGGGGTTAGGGAAAGGAAGAGGGGATGGAGAGGTGGTAAGGGTAAGGGAGAGAGAGGACATGAGAGGGGGTGATGGGAGGAAGGGAGATGGGGAGGGAAAGGGAGAGGGGGTGAGGGGAAGGGATGAGAGAGAGGAGTAAGGAGAGGGGGGAGAGCGAGAGAGAGAGAGAGAGGGGAGAGAGAGAGGGGAGAGAGAGAGGGGGGAGAGAGAGGGGAGAGAGAGATAGAGAGACCTTATTTACATATTCAAATGAGGTTATTTCCCAGGTATCTCAGGTGTGTACAGGTCTCTCTCCCACATGTTTGGGATTGTTTTGGGAGGTAAATAAGTCAATAGGTACGCTACTAAATAGGACTCTCTCCCCTCCAAAATACTAAGTAACGGTCGGATCCCAAGAGTTGTGACATTTTGCAAATTCCTTCAGCATCTAAAAATAATTTCCCTTTGTTTGACCCTGTAAAGTTTTTAATAAACCCGCGGTATATTGTGAAACACAGTTGAGGCAGTTTCACAGCTCTCTAGTTGGGGGATAAAGCCATGTATTAAAAGGTCCCGCCTGGCCGTGATTGCAATTGCAATACACCATCTAAGACTGGGGGGGTGGGGGGGGAGTTTGTTTGTTTTTAAAATCTTCTTCGATATACAAACACCTCCCTTTATAAACAGGCCACAATTCACCCATTCAGCGGGCTCACGTACATGTATCTGCCAACTCCATCTCCCCAGACATGGCACCGCCGCAGCCCGCTCATTCTGCAGATAAGCCGCGTTCGTGTCCAAGCCTAAACCTTTGCAGGAAAGGAGACTGGCGATGTCCATCCACATCGCAAAGCTGGCAGAACCAAACGGCATGGGAAGCTGGCAGTGTGAAGGCCCCGGAAAGCTGGCAGTGCCAGGCCCACAACGAAGAGATAAGCCACCACAATGGAACAAAACATTAGCAATTTTGGAAACAACATAACTTGGCACCCTTAAATATGTCCAGTGAGTTAACTCCTTCCCATCCTATTGGGTATCCATAGTTACAATCCAATGGGAGTGGAACATCCAGTAGGAATCACCAACACGGTCTCGTTTCAGTATATACGGACCATTATAGTTATCTTTAGGATCTCAAGCAGGTACAATGTCTCAGTCACCATTACCGGGGACGAAAAATTGGATTGCTTCCCTGGATCAATAAGAGCTCCAAGTTCCAGTTCTTAGAAGTAGTAATATTAAATATCACTCAGGCCACTTTAAGCATATAATGCAATTACTCTGGCAATTAATCAATTAAACAATTACCAACAACTGGTCTCTAGGTAATGCAGCAGTGGGGCACGCCGCGGACATTAGCGGCAAACATTAAAAAGCACGTGGTGCATGAACCAGAGTTTTTAAATATACATAAAGGGTGATTTATACTGTATTAAGAAGAGAACCACAGCGATTTTGCAGCCGTTTCACCCAATATCAGTCCAATACTTCCAGTAAAAAACCCACAAAGGAAACGGCGTGGGTAAAATGTATATACTGTATCTGGCAGTGGTGGCTCGCTGGGGTAATAAGACTACTGACCCACATGTGGGTTTCTAAGGGAATCTAGAGTAAGAAACAAGACGCCAAAATACGGCAAACTAACCCAGAAAAGGAATTGTGCCTGTAAATGTTTTAAATGAGCTACAAGAATGAATGATTTGTTTTATATAAAGCACGGAATATTTTTTGGGAGAACTATATTGAAGGTTTTTTGGCTCACGTCAACTTAAATCGAGCCTTTGAGAAGTGAAAAAGAGGGGGGGAAAAAATCTACTTTCTCCCTGAAAGGAGTCTCCTCAGCTCACCGAAAGGCCACGGATAATGCAGAAACCGTCCACGTGTTACTACTACATCTCACGCTGGTCAGTATATCAGCCACTGTCCCCAAAACAAACACTTTTTCACACTTTTGCCAATGCTTAACCTTCACGGCGCCCCTAATGATGCCCCACAAACATCACAGGCACTTCCTTGCAATCAAGGGTAGGGGGGGGGGCTCATCCCCAGTCCTCAAGTCCCCCCAACCCAACAGGTCAGGTTTTCAGGATAACCCAGCTTCAGCACAGGTGGCTCAACCAGTCCCGGCAGCCTCCGATTGAGCCACCTGTGCTTAAGCTGTGATATTCTGAAAACCTGACCTGTTGAGGGGGGCTTGAGGACTGGAGTTGAGCCCCCCCTGATCAAGGGAGGTAACCGAGGCGAGTCCTGCAGCGGCCAGCCTGAGCGAAACAAAAGTTGAGCCCACTCCCCTTAACGTTTCCTCCCGAAGCTTGGTCTCGTCACGTGACCGCGCTAACCGTTTCAGTGGCAAGCGGGCGTTGCAAGATCTGCGTCACGCTTAAGAGGGGGGAAAAAAGGGGGGGGGGGCTTCGCAAACCATTCCCCTCCTGCCCCAATATTGGGAACATGCCAAACGGCGCAGCCTGCCGGTGATTAGAACGCCGTGTGCCCTCCGGGGCGGAAAGAGGTCTCCGGCTTACCAGGATAATCCCAGCACCCAAACATCTATTAAACATACAAAAAATGGCAACATTTGTCACGGATACGGGTGAAGATATTCAGTATCACCAACACATTATACGTTAACATAAAGCAGCAAATGACATTTTCCTGCAGCTCACTATTGTGGTTTTTTATTTTATTTATTTATTTTTCTAATACACCTTCCAGAATTTACGGTAACTCTATAAATGTCTAATTTACTTACAAGTGCTCATCGGCTTTATATGCAATGTATATATCTCACATAGAACAGCAGCCAGCACTATGCAGGAAAACGCCAACTTATTAGGAAGACAAATAAAAACGTAGATGAACGGGGCCAGCGTGGAGTTTGTGAAACCTTTTAGATGGCGCAGGAAGGAGATCCCCGCCGAGATCGCTAGCTTTTTAACATAAAAACAATGCTCTCTAGTGCAAATCTGCATTCAGGATCTCCTTCAATCAGGCACATAATGGGTCTTGCCAGCCGGAGAAGGAGCTTTTCTGGGAAGAACGACAGGTTCGTGTGTTCGCCTTGAACGCACGCTTCCTCTCCCTTCTGCTTTATTCATAAGATGCCATATTTTGATTGCGGGAGGAATTTCTACATCTGCCTTCCAATTACCAGAGTCAGCCTTAAACATAGCGGGGATGCGGAGAGGGGAAGGGAGCTGGGACGGAAACCGCCGGGGAAAATATGTAATGTACTGTATATCAAAGTGTCAAAGTAAAATAAGTAACTGCAGGCAAAAGGATTGGAGAAAAGGTGATTCTATAACACAACCGACTAGACTAGGAACACACACACACACACACACACACACACACACACACACACACACACACACACACACACACACACACACACACACACACACACACACACACACACACACACACACACACACACTCCCTGTCAGTCAGTAATGGCCCATTAACACAGCAGGGGTATCTGAACGGGACTTGCGCTGTGTGAATCCTACCGGTCACACCTGTCTGTAAGAGACGCGCCGTAAGAGAGAGATACTCTACCTGCGCGCCTCTAATCAGCGCCGTTTTCTGCAGACCTTTCTGGCCACAAAGGGGTTATAAATCTTCAAACTTGCGGTCCCATTTCTCTCTGCCACAAACTGCCGTTACTGTCCGTGTTTAACACATTTTGTGAAATCCCCCCCAAACTTTATTTTGGGGAAACACAAATATCGATGTAAGGGAGCTGGCGGGGGCGTTAAAACCTGCTGTGCAGCCCAGTCATGGTCACTGCACTTTTGAAATCGCTTTGGCGTTCCGTTCGGTGTTGGGACGCAGCTCAGAAGCTTTTCCTGCAATGTTTTACTGGTCCCAACCCATCAAGCAGGCAACTGTTAGAGATCGCCAATGGCTGCCTGCAAAGTGAATGGACCCATTGCAAACCCCAGTGACCGCTCTCACTGTGACCTCTGGCCAGTCACCATCTCCCTGTGCTTCTGGCAACACCATTAGATTGCAAGCTCTTCAGGGCAAAGACATATTGTGCAATGTAGTGTACAGCACACACTAAGGGCCACCTATGGGAAAAAGAAGATCTAAAATAGATTTCCGGCCATCTGAACTTGGTATATGTGCATAGTTGGGACCCGCAGAAAGGTTAGGAACGTGTATCCGGTCCAGCTTCTCAGACGGTCACTGGGTGACAGAGTAATGTGCGTGCCGGTCACTCTCCGGGTGAAGTGAGCGACGGTCACATTATCCCAGGAATGTCCGGGACGCTGAAACATTAGGATGTGACACTGGAAAAGCCGTGTGATCTGAGGTCAATGCTTGGTAACTAGAGACAAGTTACGGGCTCCTCATGGGCAGTGATAAGATTATGACACATTGTACATGCCACATGTGACTTATACATAGGTCCCCATTGTATACAGTTACATGCTACATACAACTGTGGCTTCTGTATACACCACATATTACATATACACAAGAAATGTACAATGACCAAACACAATTAGATAAGGGGGCAGTGCAGTCAAAAAATTGCATTTCAATGGATACAGACAACTCTTTTGGCCGTCGAAGGCACCGCATACCAGTCTCAGCGTGGAGCAAATAGGTTTAAAGAAATGTACATTTAGATGTTTTGTTATGGAGCCAGTAATAGCATGAATCCGTTTCTGTGGGGCAGTATATAGCAGGAATCAGTTTCTGTGGGGCAGTATATAGCATGAATCAGTTTCTGTGGGGTAGTATATAGCAGGAATCCGTTTCTGTGGGGTAGTACATAGCAGGAATCAGTTTCTGAGGGGCAGTATATAGCATGAATCAGTATCTGTGGGGCAGTATATAGCATGAATCAGTTTCTGTGGGGTAGTATATAGCAGGAATCAGTTTCTGTGGGGCAGTATATAGCATGAATCAGATTCTGTGGGGTAGTATATAGCATGAGTCAGATTGTGTGGGGCAGTATATAGCATGAATCAGTTTCTGTGGGGTAGTATATAGCATGAATCAGTTTCTGTGGGGCAGTATATAGCATGAATCAGTTTCTGAAGGGTAGTATATATCATGAATCAGTTTCAGTGGGGTAGTATATAGCATGAATCAGTTTCTGTGGGGCAGTATATAGCATGAGTCAGTTTCTGTGGGGTAGTACATAGCAGGAATCAGTTTCTGAGGGGAAGTATATAGCATGAATCAGTATCTGTGGGGCAGTATATAGCATGAATCAGTTTCTGTGGGGTAGTATATAGCAGGAATCAGTTTCTGTGGGGTAGTATATAGCATGAATCAGTTTCTGTGGGGTAGTATATAGCATGAATCAGATTATGTGGGGCAGTGTATAGCATGAATCAGTTTCTGTGGGGTAGTATATAGCATGAATCAGTTTCTGTGGGGTAGTATATAGCATGAATCAGATTATGTGGGGCAGTATATAGCATGAATCAGATTCTGTGGGGTAGTATATAGCATGAGTCAGATTGTGTGGGGCAGTATATAGCATGAATCAGTTTCTGTGGGGTAGTATATAGCATGAATCAGTTTCTGTGGGGCAGTATATAGCATGAATCAGTTTCTGAAGGGTAGTATATATCATGAATCAGTTTCAGTGGGGTAGTATATAGCATGAATCAGTTTCTGTGGGGCAGTATATAGCATGAGTCAGATTCTGTGGGGTAGTATATAGCAGGAATCAGTTTCTGTGGGGTAGTATATAGCATGAATCAGTTTCTGTGGGGCAGTATATAGCATGAGTCAGATTCTGTGGGGTAGTATATAGCATGAATCAGATTCTGTGGGGTAGTATATAGCATGAGTCAGATTGTGTGGGGCAGTATATAGCATGAATCAGTTTCTGTGGGGCAGTATATAGCATGAATCCGTTTCTGTGGGGTAGTATATAGCATGAATCAGTTTCTGTGGGGTAGTATATAGCATGAGTCAGTTTCTGTGGTGTAGTATATAGCATGAATCAGATTCTGTGGGGTAGTATATAGCATGAGTCAGATTGTGTGGGGCAGTATATAGCATGAATCAGATTCTGTGGGGTAGTATATAGCATGAGTCAGATTGTGTGGGGTAGTATATAGCATGAATCAGTTTCTGTGGGGCAGTATATAGCATGAATCAGTTTCTGTGGGGCAGTATATAGTATGAGTCAGATTCTGTGGGGTAGTATATAGCATGAGTCAGTTTCTGTGGGGTAGTATATAGCATGAATCAGTTTCTGTGGGGCAGTATATAGCATGAATCAGTTTCTGTGGGGCAGTATATAGCATGAGTCAGATTCTGTGGGGTAGTATATAGCATGAGTCAGTTTCTGTGGGGTAGTATATAGCATGAGTCAGTTTCTGTGGGGTAGTATATAGCATGAATCAGTTTCTGTGGGGTAGTATATAGCATGAGTCAGTTTCTGTGGGGTAGTATATAGCATGAGTCAGATTCTGTGGGGTAGTATATAGCATGAGTCAGTTTCTGTGGGGTAGTATATAGCATGAGTCAGTTTCTGTGGGGCAGTATATAGCATGAGTCAGTTTCTGTGGGGCAGTATATAGCATGAATCAGTTTCTGTGGGGTAGTATATAGCATGAATCAGTTTCTGTGGGGTAATATATAGCATGAGTCAGATTATGTGGGGTAGTATATAGCATGAATCAGTTTCTGTGGGGTAGTATATAGCATGAATCAGTTTCTGTGGGGTAGTATATAGCATGAATCAGTTTCTGTGGGGTAGTATATAGCATGAGTCAGATTATGTGGGGCTGTATACAGGCATACCCCGGTTTAAGGACACTCACTTTAAGTACACTCGCGAGTAAGTACATCTCGCTCAATAGGCAAACAGCAGCTCACGCATGCGCCAGTCAGCACGTCCTGAACAGCAATACCGGCTCCCTAACTGTACCGAAGCTGTGCGCAAGCGGGGAGACTATAGAGCCTGTTACAAATGCGTTATTTACATCAGTTATGCACGTATATGACGATTGCTGTACAGTACATGCATCGATAAGTGGGGAAAAGGGAGTGCTTCACTTTAGGTACATTTTCGCTTTACATACATGCTCCGGTCCCATTGCGTACGTTAATGCGGGGTATGCCTGTATAGCATGAATCAGTTTCTGCGGGGTAGTATATAGCATGAATCAGTTTCTGTGGGGTAGTATATAGCATGAATCAGATTCTGTGGGGCAGTATATAGCATGAATCAGATTCTGTGGGGTAGTATATAGCATGAATCAGTTTCTGTGGGGTAGTATATAGCATGAATCAGTTTCTGTGGGGCAGTATATAGCATGAATCAGTTTCTGTGGGGCAGTATATAGCATGAGTCAGATTATGTGGGGTAGTATATAGCATGAATCAGTTTCTGTGGGGTAGTATATAGCATGAATCAGTTTCTGTGGGGTAGTATATAGCATGAATCAGATTCTGTGGGGTAGTATATAGCATGAGTCAGATTATGTGGGGCAGTATATAGCATGAATCCGTGTCTGTGGGGTAGGATTCTCAAAAATGACCTATAACATTAAGGTCGCCAATCCTTCATTTCCATTGGATGAGGTGACGGATTCATCCCTTTTGGGGCCACAGGCAAAGGGGGGAGGGGGCCCCGACTTCCGTGATCGTCCACCGACTGGGGTCCCCTACTCCCATACGGCCATGCCTCCCATCGACCCTCTTGACTCAACAAACCTTCACCACCACCCTGCCCCACCAACCCTCTCCCCAACAATCTAGGGGTGCAATCAGCACTCTGTCCTGATCCCTGTATGGCTGTCGGCGGTCTGCATCCCGCACCCGTGTTCCCCTCATTTATTGCTCTATATTCCAGATGGAGAACAGTTGGCCCAATCAATCAAAGGTATCACTACCTGTTCTCTCCATACAATTAGATTGTAAGTTCTTCGGGGCAGGAACGTATTTTCCGAATGTTACTTTTATGTCTGAAGCACGTCTTCCCATTGTGTTATTTATGTTATTTATATGGTTGTCACGTGTATTACTGCTGTGAAGATCTATGTACATTAATGGAACTATATAAATAGAGATATTCGTGAGTGGAGTACCTCCGGGATCGGTGCTGGGACCCCTGCTTTTTAACTTGTTTATTAATGACCTTGAGGTTGGCATTGAGAGCAAAGTCTCCATCTTTGCTGATGATACTAAATTGTATAAAGGTAGAAGAATCAGAGCAGGATGTAATTTCTCTTCAGAAGGACTTGGAGAGACAGGAAACGTGGGCAGGTAAATGGCAGGTGAGGTTTAATACAGATAAATGTAAGGTTATGCATTTGGGAAGCAAAAATAAAAAGGTGACTTACAAATTAAATGGAGATACATTGGGGGAATCCTTGATGGAGAAGGATTTAGGAGTGCTTGTAGACAGCAGGCTTAGCAATAGTGCCTAATGTCATGCAGTAGCTGCAAAGGCAAACAAGATCTTATCTTGCATCAAACGGGCAATGGATGGAAGGGAAGTAAACATAATTATGCCCTTTTACAAAGCATTAGTAAGACCACACCTTGAATATGGAGTACAATTTTGGACACCACTCCTTAGAAAATACATTATGGAACTAGAGAGAGTGCAGAGAAGAGCCACCAATTAATAAACGGGATGGACAATCTAACTTATGAGGAGGGGCTAGCTAAATTAGATTTATTTACATTAGAAAAGAGGCGTCTAAGAGGGGATATGATAACTATATACAAATATATTCGGGGACAGTACAAGGAGCTTTTAAAAGAACTATTTATCTCACGGGCAGTACAAAGGACTCGGGGGCATCCCTTAAGGTTGGAGGAAAGGAAATTTCACCAGCAACAAAGGAAAGGGTTCTTTACAGTAAGGGCAGTTAGAATGTGGAATTCATTACCCGTGTGATGGCAGATACAATAGATTTGATAAAAAAAAAAGGTTGGACATTTTTAGAAAGGAACGGTATACATCGATATACCAAATAAGTATACATGGGAATTATGTTGATCGCGGGAGTAATCTGATTGCCAATTTTTGGAGTAGGGAAGGAATGTATTTTTCCTCTTATGAGATATCATTGGATAATATGTCACTGTGGTTTTTGTTTGCCTTCTTCTGGATCAATAAGTATAGAAATAGGATAAAATATCTGATGTCTAAATTTAGCATAGGTTGAACTTGATGGGCGCATGTCATTTTTCAATCTCATCTAATATGTAACTATGCAACTATGTAACACCACACTTAAGTAAAGTTATGGTGGGTAAAAAAAGTGACAAAAACCCTCCACAGTGAAGCATATAGCATATGGATATATTACTGTATGCTCATGTGCATGTCTTAGACAGGTCTGCATCCCCGCCTTTCCCCATTATCACCCAGCATACAGCGCTTCCACTGCAGCAAGGGATTCTGGGAAATGACATGCAAATGAGCACTACAGGGGACCATGTTATATGGTAACAATGTAACTAAACACATACATACTGATATTACTGTAATGCAAGACTTCATTAAATTGGTACTAATTACCAAATAAAAAGCGATGGTGCGAGTTACCTGCTACAAGCGTTGCTCTCAAGGACTAAACACGGGGAGCCCGGCATTAAAATGTTTCACGCGCCGGGGCGCGCACTTTCAATGTAACGCGGTAACCCCGGACATATTGTGTTACATTGAAAGGAAGTGCCGTCCCCGACGCGTGAAACGTGTTAATGCCGGGCTCCCCAAGCATATATATATATATATATATATATATATATATATATATATATATATATATAATTCATGCTTTATAGCAGTCATTTGCGGTCCTCGAGTTTCCTTTTCCCAACCTCTAAATGCTGATGAAGCTTTTAAACGCTCCCCGCTGCCATTCTCCTCCTGCATTATACACCGCGACGCTTGGGAGAATTGTGCTGTTTCGGCTTTTAGCGATAGCAAAGAAATACTATAATAAAAGTATGATTTTTTTATTTGTGCCTGCAGTTTGTCGTCTTTACAGAAACTCGAGCTGCAAAGTACGTATATAGGTCACGTATAACTATTTCAACCACCTACACATCTGCATCGATCCTGTATATAGATACAGATGTCAATGTATATCTATGTATGTTTATATCCACTGATACCAGTTTTATCACACACACACACACACACACACACACACACACACACACACACACACACACACACACACACACACACACACACACACACACACACACACACACACACACTAATTAGATAATTCATAGTTTTTAGTTGAACACCAGAGGTCACACGTTACCGATCCCACTGGCACTTTAGGTGTAAATTAGACATAGACTCGTATAGTTCTTGGGACCAAAACAAAGTGTGTTGGGTTTTGTGCATGAGCCCGGCACATGGAAACGGATCTTTTTTGGACGCTATAATGAATGTTTGGGGGATGAATGTCAAAAACGGAGAGGGGGTGGAGGAGGCGACGCAGGGGAGAGAGGGTGATGTGGGGGAGAGAGGGAGGGTGAGGCACACGTCAGTGAGGAGGGGAGCTATTGATATCTTCACAATATCTCCATGGCCCAGCAGACGCCGAATTCCGACCCTCCAGTCATTGCCATTCCTTTCCATGCAATTACCGGACCACAATGATGTACACAATGGCCCAGCTTATATCCCGGGAGTGTATGCCATCACAGATCGTAAGCTCCTGGGACAAGGATACTACTAATAAACAAAGAGTAAGCTTGTGTGGCCCTGATTAACCCCTTTGCTGACCGGGGCCTGGAATAGAAGGGGGTTTAAGAACCTGCCGCAACTCTCTGCAGTGAAGGCTTCTGGGGTTTACTTAATAAACGGCTAGCCACAATGCAGCTTTTGTTCCAAAGGAATAGCAGATTGAAAGGCCGAGAAACCCTCACTCCTCTATTCAGCCGTCCTCAATAAAAGCGCCATTGAGTAGCCCGGGAAGAAAATGAGAAGCTATATAAGCGCCGAATCACTGCTTACTCTGTCCAAACCCACGCTCACTTCTTCTATTGATTCTCTCTTCTGGCCAGGGAATTATCTTGGCTTTTTATCACACAGAGCGCGTACCTCATCGAGACCCCACTGGGGCGGGGGGGGGAGGAGGGGGAGATCAGCCCTGTCCTAGGTCCCATCGGGTGTTACCTCAACAGCGGTGACACGTTCGATAGATTAAACATTGGTGACTGGCACCTGTCACATTCCACCCATCCGGAGAAGTCACTATAAATTTGTGGAGGGTTTCACCCCGGCCGTGAATTACTGATATTTCCCTTTGTCATATTGGCCGCTGTTCTTATTCTGATCCTGCTTCTCCGGGCTCAGGATCCCATGAATGGGACTCGCCACCAATTCAATAACAGGATTCAGGGACGTTGGGGACACAGGTGGTAGGAAGCTCGTGGAATTAAACCGACATGTTCTCTGGTATCTAAAAGTCCTCCTTGAAAACCCCCCTTGGATCGCCGAACGGGATAAAAGACAAATACATATTCCCTATTCCAAGGCCCAGTTACAACAGTTTTATTGTTATTGGTCTTTGGTTATGTCACTATGTTTACCAGCTCGCTCCCCGATCACTGCTCTACGCAGCTCCCCCCTATGTACCAAGTAAGGAGGGTGTCCGACCTCAGATTCCTGGCTTGCGCAATGTTTGGTGTCCCAGGAGACTCCCCAGGGGTTTTTGTTCCCCTTTCCTTTCTCACTACGGTGACCAAGTAACCCTTTCATGGTCTCCCTCAAAGCCCACACTCTCTTTCTTCCTCATGTGTCTCCCCACCTCCCCCCCACACCTTCCCCCCCCTACCCTCCGCCCCTCTGCTCACATCCCCGTCTATCAGTCGTCTCCACCCCCCCCAAGACCCAGCAACAGGTGTCTCTCGACTCCCCCGGGGTCCCCTCCACAGAGGACCCACAAACCCCCGTCATGGGATAAGAACAGGGCCCAGAGCACTTAGCTCTGGAAACAGTACATTTTTATAAATGTCTTCTATCAAACTTATCTCTCTTAATGTAAAAGCGCTTAACTCAGTTAAAAAAAAGAAAACTGGCACTCCAAGAACTAAAAAAAAACAAAGGAGATATCATTTTTATTCAAGAAACTCACTTTAACTCCTCCGAACCCCCAAACACGTTTAAGAATAGCTTTCCCCAGGCTTTCTTCGCATCCTCCCCAAGCAACAAAAGAGGAGTGGCTATCCGGATCAAAAACAATGTCCCCTTCGCACTAACAAAAATAACAAGAGACCCAGAGGGCAGGTTCCTGGTCTTACAGGGTACCCTCTCGGGATCCCCCATCTCCTTCGTCAACATATACGCCCCCCATGAGAATCAAGTCTCATTTCTCCAAAAATTATTTGATTCACTAGACCAGGCTTCATTAGCCTCGTTAGTTTTGGCCGGTGACTTCAATATGGTTCTCTCTCCTGACCAAGACAAATCCTCCATACTGTCAACCACCCACACCGCCCAAACTCAAAAAAAGGCCAAAAAGTTTCGAGAAATGCTAAAAAAAAATCTCCCTAGGGGATATATTGAGGAGCCAGCACCTGGGTCAGAGGGACTACACATTATTTTCAGCTCCTCATCAGTCTTACTCGCGGATCGACTATTTTCTAGGCATCAACAATGTTCTCCAGGCATCTACTACCCAGTCCAATTACATGGTCTGACCACGCCCCTGTCGAATTAACCCTCTCTCTGCCTTTCGTAAAAAGTAACACATAAATGGAAGCTAAATGATTCGCTCCTCAATGACCCAAAAATAGTTCAGACAATTAGACAAAAATTAACATAATTCTTCGAAATAAATAGAGGATCAGTTTCGACATCAGCAATGCTCTGGGGGGCACATAAAGCCTCAATAAGAGGAGATCTCATCTCAGTGGCCTCCTATAAGAAAAAAGTAAAACTCAAAATACAAAAAGAGCTAACAGATAAGATCCTAAATCTGGAGCAACAACATAAACTTTCCCCCTCCAAAAGATTATACAAAATACTTAACAAAACAAGATCGCAACGGAAACAAACACAGCTTGAAGAGGTAGAGAGGGCGTTGAAATGGACCAATCAAAGGTTCTACGACAGGGGCAACAAAGCAGATAGACTTCTGGCCGCAAAATTGAGAGGCATAAAAGCTAAATCCCAAATCAATAAGATACGCACCAAAAATGGCCAGATCTCCGTCGTGGAAAAAGAAATCGCCCAAGAATTCGCCAAATTTTATGAAGTATATAACCTTCACCCCCCAGATCAGCAGCAAGATAGCGCCAAAATAGCCTCACAATACCTAGCAAAGTGCAACCTGCCCTCTCTCACGGAGGAGTTAGAAAAACTAAACCAAAAAATCTCACAAGAAGAACTTATCCAAGCCATTAGCTCCCTTAAATTAACCAAGACACCTGGGCCAGATGGCTTCTCCAACGTTTACTACAAGACGTTTGTGTCGACTCTCTCCCCCTTCCTCCTAGACACGTTCAACTCCTTTCTGGAGGGTGAACCGATCCCAGGCACAATCTCGGCCGCCAACCTAGCCATAACTCACAAGGAAGGAAGGGACCCGCTACAATGCGGTAGCTACAGACCGATCTCCCTACTTAACACAGACCTTAAACTCTTCAGCAAGATCTTAGCAAACAGACTAAACCCGATTCTCCCCAGACTTTCATATTGACCAAGTAGGTTTTGTGTCAGGAAGACAGGCCTCTGACAACACCCGCAAAATTATCGACATTATCGACCATGTGCATCTCAATAAACTCCAAGCCATGATATTAAGCCTCGATGCCGAGAAGGCATTTGACCGAATCAAATGGTCATTCCTTGACCAAACCATGCTTAAATTCGGTTTCACAGGTCCATTTTTAGAAGGAGTTCGAGCTCTCTATCAAAACCCCACAGCATATCTTAAACTACCAGGTGGACAACTAAACCCAATTCCAATAAAAAATGAAACTAGACAAGGCTGCCCCCTATCCCCACTATTATTCGCAATCTCAATCGAGCCACTAGCGGCCCAAATCAGAGTCGAACCAAGTATAAAAGGTATCCCGATCGCAGACACGGAATATAAAATCTCCCTCTTTGCGGACGACGTAATCTTAACCCTCACTGACCTTCAAAAATTACTAGACCAATTTAGCCAGGTCTCTGACTACAAGGTCAATATGGACAAATCCGAAGCGCTTAACCTTTCCCTACCAGAACCTATCTGGAGACTACTGCAGTGTAACTATAAATACAGATGGAACTCGTCCCACATAAAATACTTAGGAGTAAAAATAACCAACACTTACAAATCACTTTACCAATCGAATTATCCCCCCCTATTTGATCAAATTAAAAAAAGATATGGACTCCTGGAACAACCACCAAATCTCCTGGTTTGGTAGAATTGTTTCTTGTAAAATGAATATCCTCCCCAGTCTTCTATACTTTTTCCAAACCCGCCCAGTAACAATACCACTATCAGAACTGAAAAATATACAGTCCCACTTATTCCGATTTATTTGGAAAAGGCACAAACCCAGGGTCCCGAGGTCGGTTATGCTGTCCGCAAAGACGAGGGGGGGCTTAGGCGCACCTGACGTGATCAGATACTATCAAGCAGCCCAGCTACGCCAGGCGGTTGTCTGGAATAATCCCACGCCTTTTAATTGCTGGTTGGCGATAGAATCTTACCATGCATCCCCCACCCCCCTCCCAGTCATCCTATGGTCCCAAACAAACAAAGAAAAACAAACCCAGAAACTCGAACTTGGAGCAATGAGGTCCATCTGGCTTAAAAACAAAGGGACGTATGGCCTACCAGCATCCCCCTCCCAACTCACCCCTATCTTCGGAAACCCAGAATTCCCGCCTGGGTGCTCCCATAATCAATTCGGTCAATTTCAGGACCTAAATATTAGAATGGTTGCAGATCTGCTGAAGAAAGAGGAAATTCTGTCCCTCCAAGATAAGTATCACTCACACGACCTTCACCTGTTTATTAATTTTTTTACAAATCAGACATTTTATCCGAGCCCTCTCTCAAAACGCCAAATTTCCCACCCTGACCAAATTTGAATCCCTCTGCCTCAAAGGAGAAAACCAAAAAGGACTTATATCCGAGATATACAGGGGGATAGAGTCGACATTACCCCCCCCCCCCCCCCCCGCCCCATTCCTATATGCAAAAGTGGGCTGCTGATCTTAACCTTCAGATAGACATGTAGGACTGGGAGGATGTCTGGGAATCAGCTACAAAAACGTCGATTTGTACCATAACAAAAGAAAACATCTATAAAATCCTACTCCAGTGGTACCTAACCCCGAGCAGACTGAGCCAGATCTTCCCCGGCACACCAGACCTGTGCTGGAGGGGATGTGGTCAAAAGAGACACATGGCCCACATTTGGTGGTCATGTCCTGAAATCCAAGAGTTCTGGACCAGAGTTCAGAAACTTCTCCATGAAACCCTTGGACTGGAAGTCCCCTTTGACCCCCTGACATATGTGCTGGGAAAACCAATAGAAGACCTCTCTTCCCCATTATCCAGGTTGACCTCCTCTATCTTGACAGCCGCTAGGTGTTCAAGCTCAGCGGCTTGGAAACAAATAAAAGCACCCTCCAAAAGAACAGTTATTAATAGAATAAACACGGTTATGTTAAAACAGAAGATGCCCCAATTTTACAAGACCTGGGAACCATGGCCAGGCGCCGGGACTCCACCGATCCTTCAGATCCTGGCCCTAGCTTGAGCCTAAACTGAAAAACCCGAAACAAAGACGACTGACCCACCATCTTCCATCAGCCTGCCCCCCTCCCATGCCCCCCCCCACCCTTCTCTCTGTGTCTCTCCCCCTCCCTTTGTCTCACCTTTAATCTACCGCTTAAACTAAGAAAACGGTTTATTGGATTGACTTGTATAACCATTAGTCATACGCCTATGACTGCACTGCTAATTATGAAATGCTATTATCTTCTGTATTTCTGTTACAAGTCCCCAATAAAGGAAAAAGATTGTTAAAAAAAAAAAAAAGACAAGTACATGAAGAATGTCATGAAACGTCCGAGATGGTTTCTCTAATTCCATATCTTATCTCTCCTGTGTCCTGTCACTATTCCAAACTGGTCAGCTCACACAGCAAGCCATGTATGCACCGAAGGACACGGTTATTAGCGCAACTAGATTCCTGGTTCTCTGTATCCTTAGAAATGAGGAAAAACCAATAAGGGAGCGATATAAAGGAGAGATAAAGCGGGGACAAGGGTAGTAAAAGGGTGTCCAGGAAACACATAGGCACACACACAGGCGCACACACATCATTTGATTATTTCAAAATTACAAATCTTTTAAGTTTTCGTTATTTGATTCCTGTTTAAAAAAAAAAAAGGAACGTTTCTTCCCTAGTTAATATATATACTTGTCACGAGAGAACAGACAATATATCTAATAACCGGGCCAGATTGAACAAGACTAGGATATAGTAAACTGAATGAGTTTATTTCCTATGAGCAGAACAGACAATACATCAAGCAAATAACATTACAGAAATATTTACACTTACTGGGGTTGGACAAGGAGATATTCAGCCGAATAGCAGCTCCTTAGTTGTTATAGGTCACGACAAGCACAGGAATAAGGGGTGCAAGCAGCTATATAGATGCAGGCCCCCCATTCCTAACATGGCAGTTCAGTTATTGGTGAACAATTATTCCCTGGTCATTTCAGCCACACGATTACTGGGCAGATAAAAAGAAATTAATATTTACCTAAGAATCACAAAGTATTTGGTTAGCAGGACTATAATATTATTATAATATTAATAAAAAATATTATACTTGTCAGATCTGTTTTAAAGGTTTTAATTCCTCCCCCTTCTCAAACGACTCTCAGAGGAGGTGGCTAAGCTCATACACAGAGCTGTGTGCTCCCTGCTCATCAACTCCAGGTAGGGGCCAGTGGATGAGCTAGGTGAATGGACACACACACACACAGACACACACACACACAGACAAAGACACACAGACACAGACACACACACACAGACACACACACACAGACACACAGACACACACGCACAGACACACACACACACACAGACACACACACACACACAGACACACACACACACACACACAGACACACACACAGACACACAGACAACCTTAAGGGGGAAATTTTGTGCTCAAAAAGACGGGCAAAGTGATGGCAAATGATAAATCCGAGCCTCTCCCGGCTGGAAAAAGCAGAGTTACATCACTAACCCGTCACTGCCAGAGCTCTGCACACCAATCCCGTGCCTAAGTGCAAGCTGAGGCGCTGCTCCCTTACACGGTAATAAGCAGAGAGGCGCTGCTCCCTTACACGGTAATAAGCAGAGAGGCGCTGCTCCCTTACACGGTAATAAGCAGAGAGGTGCTGCTCCCTTACACGGTAATAAGCAGAGAGGTGCTGCTCCCTTACACAGTAATAAGCAGAGAGGTGCTGCTCCCTTACACGGTAATAAGCAGAGAGGCGCTGCTCCCTTACACAGTAATAAGCAGAGAGGCGCTGCTCCCTTACACGGTAATAAGCAGAGAGGTGCTGCTCCCTTACACGGTAATAAGCAGAGAGGCGCTGCTCCCTTACACAGTAATAAGCAGAGAGGCGCTGCTCCCTTACACAGTAATAAGCAGAGGCGCGCTGCTCCCTTACACGGTAATAAGCAGAGAGGTGCTGCTCCCTTACACAGTAATAAGCAGAGAGGTGCTGCTCCCTTACACAGTAATAAGCAGAGGCGCGCTGCTCCCTTACACGGTAATAAGCAGAGAGGCGCTGCTCCCTTACACGGTAATAAGCAGAGAGGCGCTGCTCCCTTACACAGTAATAAGCAGAGAGGTGCTGCTCCCTTACACAGTAATAAGCAGAGAGGCGCTGCTCCCTTACACAGTAATAAGCAGAGAGGCGCTGCTCCCTTACACGGTAATAAGCAGAGGGGCGCTGCTCCCTTACACAGTAATAAGCAGAGAGGCGCTGCTCCCTTACACAGTAATAAGCAGAGAGGCGCTGCTCCCTTACACGGTAATAAGCAGAGGGGCGCTGCTCCCTTACACAGTAATAAGCAGAGAGGCGCTGCTCCCTTACACAGTAATAAGCAGAGAGGTGCTGCTCCCTTACACAGTAATAAGCAGAGGGGCGCTGCTCCCTTACACAGTAATAAGCAGAGGGGCGCTGCTCCCTTACACAGTAATAAGCAGAGAGGTGCTGCTCCCTTACACAGTAATAAGAAGAGAGGCGCTGCTCCCTTACACAGTAATAAGCAGAGAGGCGCTGCTCCCTTACACAGTAATAAGCAGAGAGGTGCTGCTCCCTTACACAGTAATAAGCAGAGAGGCGCTGCTCCCTTACACAGTAATAAGCAGAGAGGCGCTGCTCCCTTACACAGTAATAAGCAGAGAGGTGCTACTCCCTTACACAGTAATAAGCAGAGAGGTGCTGCTCCCTTACACAGTAATAAGCAGAGACGCTGCTCCCTTACACAGTAATAAGCAGAGAGACGCTGCTCCCTTACACAGTAATAAGCAGAGGGGCGCTGCTCCCTTACACAGTAATAAGCAGAGAGGCGCTGCTCCCTTACACAGTAATAAGCAGAGAGGTGCTGCTCCCTTACACAGTAATAAGCAGAGAGGCGCTGCTCCCTTACACAGTAATAAGCAGAGGGGTGCTGCTCCCTTACACAGTAATAAGCAGAGAGGTGCTGCTCCCTTACACAGTAATAAGCAGAGAGGCGCTGCTCCCTTACACAGTAATAAGCAGAGAGGTGCTGCTCCCTTACACAGTAATAAGCAGAGGGGCGCTGCTCCCTTACACAGTAATAAGCAGAGAGACGCTGCTCCCTTACACAGTAATAAGCAGAGAGGCGCTGCTCCCTTACACAGTAATAAGCAGAGAGACGCTGCTCCCTTACACAGTAATAAGCAGAGAGGCGCTGCTCCCTTACACGGTAATAAGCAGAGAGCTGCTGCTCCCTTACACGGTAATAAGCAGAGGGGCGCTGCTCCCTTACACAGTAATAAGCAGAGAGGCGCTGCTCCCTTACACGGTAATAAGCAGAGAGGTGCTGCTCCCTTACACAGTAATAAGCAGAGAGGCGCTGCTCCCTTACACAGTAATAAGCAGAGAGGCGCTGCTCCCTTACACAGTAATAAGCAGAGAGGCGCTGCTCCCTTACACGGTAATAAGCAGAGAGGTGCTGCTCCCTTACACAGTAATAAGCAGAGAGGCGCTGCTCCCTTACACGGTAATAAGCAGAGAGGTGCTGCTCCCTTACACAGTAATAAGCAGAGAGGCGCTGCTCCCTTACACGGTAATAAGCAGAGAGGTGCTGCTCCCTTACACAGTAATAAGCAGAGAGGCGCTGCTCCCTTACACGGTAATAAGCAGAGAGGTGCTGCTCCCTTACACAGTAATAAGCAGAGAGGCGCTGCTCCCTTACACAGTAATAAGCAGAGAGGCGCTGCTCCCTTACACAGTAATAAGCAGAGAGGTGCTGCTCCCTTACACAGTAATAAGCAGAGAGCTGCTGCTCCCTTACACAGTAATAAGCAGAGGGGCGCTGCTCCCTTACACAGTAATAAGCAGAGAGGCGCTGCTCCCTTACACGGTAATAAGCAGAGAGGTGCTGCTCCCTTACACAGTAATAAGCAGAGGCGCGCTGCTCCCTTACACAGTAATAAGCAGAGAGGCGCTGCTCCCTTACACAGTAATAAGCAGAGGCGCGCTGCTCCCTTACACAGTAATAAGCAGAGAGGCGCGCTGCTCCCTTACACAGTAATAAGCAGAGAGGTGCTGCTCCCTTACACAGTAATAAGCAGAGAGGCGCTGCTCCCTTACACAGTAATAAGCAGAGGGGCGCTGCTCCCTTACACAGTAATAAGCAGAGGCGCGCTGCTCCCTTACACAGTAATAAGCAGAGAGGTGCTGCTCCCTTACACAGTAATAAGCAGAGGCGCGCTGCTCCCTTACACAGTAATAAGCAGAGGGGCGCTGCTCCCTTACACAGTAATAAGCAGAGGGGCGCTGCTGCTCCCTTACACAGTAATAAGCAGAGAGGCGCTGCTCCCTTACACAGTAATAAGCAGAGGCGCGCTGCTCCCTTACACAGTAATAAGCAGAGGCGCGCTGCTCCCTTACACTGAAATAAGCAGAGAGGCGCTGCTCCCTTACACAGTAATAAGCAGAGAGGCGCTGCTCCCTTACACAGTAATAAGCAGAGAGGCGCTGCTCCCTTACACAGTAATAAGCAGAGGGGCGCTGCTCCCTTACACAGTAATAAGCAGAGAGGCGCTGCTCCCTTACACAGTAATAAGCAGAGAGGCGCTGCTCCCTTACACAGTAATAAGCAGAGAGGCGCTGCTCCCTTACACAGTAATAAGCAGAGGGGCGCTGCTCCCTTACACAGTAATAAGCAGAGAGGCGCTGCTCCCTTACACAGTAATAAGCAGAGAGGCGCTGCTCCCTTACACAGTAATAAGCAGAGAGGCGCTGCTGCTCCCTTACACAGTAATAAGCAGAGAGGTGCTGCTCCCTTACACAGTAATAAGCAGAGAGGCGCTGCTCCCTTACACAGTAATAAGCAGAGGCGCGCTGCTCCCTTACACAGTAATAAGCAGAGAGGTGCTGCTCCCTTACACAGTAATAAGCAGAGGGGCGCTGCTCCCTTACACAGTAATAAGCAGAGAGGTGCTGCTCCCTTACACAGTAATAAGCAGAGGGGCGCTGCTCCCTTACACGGTAATAAGAAGAGAGGCGCTGCTCCCTTACACAGTAATAAGCAGAGAGGCGCTGCTCCCTTACACGGTAATAAGCAGAGAGGTGCTGCTCCCTTACACAGTAATAAGAAGAGAGGCGCTGCTCCCTTACACAGAAATAAGCAGAGGGGCGCTGCTCCCTTACACAGTAATAAGCAGAGGGGCGCTGCTCCCTTACACAGTAATAAGCAGAGAGGTGCTGCTCCCTTACACAGTAATAAGCAGAGAGGTGCTGCTCCCTTACACAGTAATAAGCAGAGAGGTGCTGCTCCCTTACACAGTAATAAGCAGAGAGGTGCTGCTCCCTTACACAGTAATAAGCAGAGAGGTGCTGCTCCCTTACACAGTAATAAGCAGAGGGGCGCTGCTCCCTTACACAGTAATAAGAAGAGAGGCGCTGCTCCCTTACACAGTAATAAGCAGAGAGGCGCTGCTCCCTTACACGGTAATAAGAAGAGAGGCGCTGCTCCCTTACACAGTAATAAGCAGAGAGGTGCTGCTCCCTTACACGGTAATAAGCAGAGAGGTGCTGCTCCCTTACACAGTAATAAGCAGAGAGGCGCTGCTCCCTTACACAGAAATAAGCAGAGGTGCTGCTCCCTTACGCAGGCGCTGCTCCCTTACCCAGGCGCGCTGCTCCCTTACCCAAGCGCTGCTCCCTTAGCCAGGCGCGCTGCTCCCTTACATATTCTGAAAAGGACGTATGAGGAGTAAGGAATTTTTTTTGTTAAAGACAAACATATGACGAATTGCGGATCTGCGACACGTGCCGGCAGCCAGCGAGAAATGACACGGAACGGAGGCCATTCTCAGAGCAAAATAAGGTCAAAGTGGTTTGTTTAAGGGACGCGATCCGGCGCCATGACGGTGTTATATCGATTTGTTTCCAGGGACGCTGTGCGCACCCGCGAGCTCGCAGCTCTGGAAACACAAGCAGGCGACCTTGAATGTCTCTCCAAGCTACAATTACGAGGAGGCGTGAACTCTGCGCTCGCTTCCCTGCGATCTGCTCCCAAATGGGCCGTGTTCTTTCCCGGGAACAGCACGGACCTGTGACAATGTGGGCATTTAACACTTCGCTGCCTGAGGGCCACGGGCTGTGAACCTATTCAGGGTTAGTGTCTGTAAGGAGAATGTCCCTCCCAGGGCCCTGCAGCACCAATGTGGTTACAGCCCCTTCCGTTAATGCTCCCTCTATATTGTATCGCTGGGTCGCATGGCGCAGCGCTGCAGCTTTTACTTTGGGGACGCGCGGACTGAAAACTATTTTGACGAGAAGTGTTATGAATGTTTGTGAGACAATTTAACCCCTCGTATAACAGAATCCCAATGTGCAAAATAATGTTTACAAAGCTTTGACTCTGCCTTCATTATAAATAGATTCGCCCGCCTCCTTCTCCCGCAGATTGTGAGGTCTCAGTGGGAACATCAGATTGCAGCCGCGGGCTGCGCTGGGAGCCGAAGGGTTAAACACAGCGTTTTAATGTCCGCCCTGGGTTGAAATGTATTTTTATATTTGTTTTTAAATGGCAGCTCCTGTGTGTTCGGCAGTGACCACACAAAAGTGTAATCCTGGGCTACTCAACTCCAAACCCCCCATCTCCCGCCCCAACAGGTCTGGTTTCAGGATATCCCTGCTTCAGCATAGGTAGTAGTCTTCGACTGAGCCTCTGATTGAGCCATGTGTGCTGAAGCAGGGATATCCTGAAAACCTGACCTGTTGGGGGGCTTTTGGACTGGCCTTGAGCACCCCTGCCTTTTTTCGATCGCAGACCAGCATTACCCACGGTTACAGGCCCGTGACGCGTCTGCTCGCTGCGAATACAGTGTCATTTTCTAGGTGGCGCGGAGGATTTCACCACAACGCATATGGCAGGAAAGAGATCGGCGCAGAACTGGTTTTGGGGAATGCTGTGTGTGTATGTGTGTGTGTGTGTGTGTGTGTGTGTGTGTGTATATATGTGTGTATGTGTGTGTCATGTGAAGAACTGTGCCACTTTCCCCCCAGCATAACCCGGCTGTAATGGAAAGCAATTAGGCACAGCACAAGGAGCCAGTGATAAAGCAGCCCTATTACTTAACACACGCACGCACACTTACATGCACACACACAGTTACACGCATGCGCACACACAAACGTGAAGAGAGCGAGAGCAATCAAACAAGGGAACAATAGAGGTGCGTGTTTCATTACACGCTGCAGATTTTTACTTTGGGCCTTTCTCAGCCGTGTCTCGGTGATCCCCGAATGGAGAAGTGTTCGGCAATAATACTGCGTATCCCTCTCTGTCCTTATCATAGAGCCAACAGAGGGGAGTGCGAGAGAATGGGGTCCGACTGTACACACTCATAAACGTGAGCAGCCAGAGGATAGCAAACCCCTCCAAAGGCTCTGCTCAGCGTGTATACACACTCACTGTAACACGGCTCTGCTCAGCGTGTATACACACTCACTGTAACACGGCTCTGCTCAGCGTGTATACACACTCACTGTAACACGGCTCTGCTCAGAGTGTATACACACTCACTGTAACACGGCTCTGCTCAGCGTGTATACACACTCACTGTAACAAGGATCTGCTCTGCGTGTATACACACTCACTGTAACAAGGCTCTGCTCAGCGTGTATACACACTCACTGTAACACGGCTCTGCTCAGCGTGTATACACACTCACTGTAACAAGGCTCTGCTCAGCGTGTATACACACTCACTGTAACAAGGATCTGCTCAGCGTGTATACACACTCACTGTAACAAGGATCTGCTCAGCGTGTATACACACTCACTGCAACACGGCTCTGCTCAGCGTGTATACACACTCACTGTAACATGGCTCTGCTCAGCGTGTATACACACTCACTGTAACAAGGCTCTGCTCAGCGTGTATACACACTCACTGTAACACGGCTCTGCTCAGCGTGTATACACACTCACTGTAACAAGGCTCTGCTCAGCGTGTATACACACTCACTGCAACACGGCTCTGCTCAGCGTGTATACACACTCACTGTAACAAGGCTCTGCTCAGCGTGTATACACACTCACTGTAACACAGCTCTGCTCAGCGTGTATACACACTCACTGTAACAAGGCTCTGCTCAGCGTGTATACACACTCACTGTAACACGGCTCTGCTCAGCGTGTATACACACTCACTGTAACATGGCTCTGCTCAGCGTGTATACACACTCACTGTAACAAGGCTCTGCTCAGCGTGTATACACACTCACTGTAACACGGCTCTGCTCAGCGTGTATACACACTCACTGCAACAAGGCTCTGCTCAGCGTGTATACACACTCACTGTAACAAGGCTCTGCTCAGCGTGTATACACACTCACTGTAACACGGCTCTGCTCAGCGTGTATACACACTCACTGTAACACGGCTCTGCTCAGCGTGTATACACACTCACTGCAACAAGGCTCTGCTCAGCGTGTATACACACTCACTGTAACAAGGCTCTGCTCAGCGTGTATACACACTCACTGTAACACGGCTCTGCTCAGCGTGTATACACACTCACTGTAACATGGCTCTGCTCAGCGTGTATACACACTCACTGTAACAAGGCTCTGCTCAGCGTGTATACACACTCACTGTAACAAGGCTCTGCTCAGCGTGTATACACACTCATTGTAACAAGGATCTGCTCAGCGTGTATACACACTCACTGTAACAAGGCTCTGCTCAGCGTGTATACACACTCACTGTAACACGGCTCTGCTCAGCGTGTATACACACTCACTGTAACAAGGCTCTGCTCAGCGTGTATACACACTCACTGTAACAAGGCTTTGCTCAGCGTGTATACACACTCACTGTAACAAGACTCTGCTCAGCGTGTATACACACTCACTGTAACAAGGCTCTGCTCAGCGTGTATACACACTCACTGTAACAAGGCTCTGCTCAGCGTGTATACACACTCACTGAAACAAGGATCTGCTCAGTGTGTATACACACTCACTGTAACAAGGATCTGCTCAGTGTGTATACACACTCACTGTAACAAGGCTCTGCTCAGCGTGTATACACACTCACTGTAACAAGGCTCTGCTCAGCGTGTATACACACTCACTGTAACAAGGCTCTGCTCAGCGTGTATACACACTCACTGTAACAAGGCTCTGCTCAGCGTGTATACACACTCACTGTAACAAGGATCTGCTCAGCGTGTATACACACTCACTGTAACAAGGCTCTGCTCAGCGTGTATACACACTCACTGTAACAAGGCTCTGCTCAGCGTGTATACACACTCACTGTAACAAGGCTCTGCTCAGCGTGTATACACACTCACTGTAACACGGCTCTGCTCAGCGTGTATACACACTCACTGTAACAAGGCTCTGCTCAGCGTGTATACACACTCACTGTAACACGGCTCTGCTCAGCGTGTATACACACTCACTGCAACAAGGCTCTGCTCAGCGTGTATACACACTCACTGTAACAAGGATCTGCTCAGCGTGTATACACACTCACTGTAACAAGGCTCTGCTCAGCGTGTATACACACTCACTGTAACACGGCTCTGCTCAGCGTGTATACACACTCACTGTAACACGGCTCTGCTCAGCGTGTATACACACTCACTGCAACAAGACTCTGCTCAGCGTGTATACACACTCACTGCAACAAGACTCTGCTCAGCGTGTATACACACTCACTGTAACAAGGATCTGCTCAGCGTGTATACACACTCACTGTAACAAGGATCTGCTCAGCGTGTATACACACTCACTGTAACACGGCTCTGCTCAGCGTGTATACACACTCACTGTAACACGGCTCTGCTCAGCGTGTATACACACTCACTGTAACACGGCTCTGCTCAGCGTGTATACACACTCACTGTAACAAGGCTCTGCTCAGCGTGTATACACACTCACTGTAACACGGCTCTGCTCAGCGTGTATACACACTCACTGTAACAAGGATCTGCTCAGCGTGTATACACACTCACTGTAACAAGGCTCTGCTCAGCGTGTATACACACTCACTGTAACAAGGATCTGCTCAGCGTGTATACACACTCACTGTAACAAGGATCTGCTCAGCGTGTATACACACGCACTGCAACAAGACTCTGCTCAGCGTGTATACACACTCACTGTAACACGGCTCTGCTCAGCGTGTATACACACTCACTGTAACATGGCTCTGCTCAGCGTGTATACACACTCACTGTAACACGGCTCTGCTCAGCGTGTATACACACTCACTGTAACAAGGCTCTGCTCAGCGTGTATACACACTCACTGCAACAAGGCTCTGCTCAGCGTGTATACACACTCACTGTAACAAGGATCTGCTCAGCGTGTATACACACGCACTGCAACAAGACTCTGCTCAGCGTGTATACACACTCACTGTAACACGGCTCTGCTCAGCGTGTATACACACTCACTGTAACACGGCTCTGCTCAGCGTGTATACACACTCACTGTAACACGGCTCTGCTCAGCGTGTATACACACTCACTGTAACATGGCTCTGCTCAGCGTGTATACACACTCACTGTAACACGGCTCTGCTCAGCGTGTATACACACTCACTGTAACAAGACTCTGCTCAGCGTGTATACACACTCACTGTAACACGGCTCTGCTCAGCGTGTATACACACTCACTGTAACAAGACTCTGCTCAGCGTGTATACACACTCACTGTAACAAGGCTCTGCTCAGCGTGTATACACACTCACTGTAACACGGCTCTGCTCAGCGTGTATACACACTCACTGTAACAAGACTCTGCTCAGCGTGTATACACACTCACTGTAACAAGGCTCTGCTCAGCGTGTATACACACTCACTGAAACATGGCTCTGCTCAGCGTGTATACACACTCACTGCAACAAGGCTCTGCTCAGCGTGTATACACACTCACTGTAACAAGGATCTGCTCAGCGTGTATACACACTCACTGTAACAAGGATCTGCTCAGCGTGTATACACACTCACTGTAACAAGGATCTGCTCAGCGTGTATACACACTCACTGTAACAAGGATCTGCTCAGCGTGTATACACACTCACTGTAACAAGGATCTGCTCAGTGTGTATACACACTCACTGTAACAAGGCTCTGCTCAGCGTGTATACACACTCACTGTAACACGGCTCTGCTCAGCGTGTATACACACTCACTGTAACAAGGCTCTGCTCAGCGTGTATACACACTCACTGTAACAAGGCTCTGCTCAGCGTGTATACACACTCACTGTAACATGGCTCTGCTCAGCGTGTATACACACTCACTGTAACAAGGATCTGCTCAGCGTGTATACACACTCACTGTAACAAGGCTCTGCTCAGCGTGTATACACACTCACTGTAACAAGGCTCTGCTCAGCGTGTATACACACTCACTGTAACAAGACTCTGCTCAGCGTGTATACACACTCACTGTAACAAGGCTCTGCTCAGCGTGTATACACACTCACTGTAACAAGGCTCTGCTCAGCGTGTATACACACTCACTGTAACAAGGATCTGCTCAGCGTGTATACACACTCACTGTAACACGGCTCTGCTCAGCGTGTATACACACTCACTGTAACATGGCTCTGCTCAGCGTGTATACACACTCACTGTAACAAGGCTCTGCTCAGCGTGTATACACACTCACTGTAACACGGCTCTGCTCAGCGTGTATACACACTCACTGTAACAAGGCTCTGCTCAGCGTGTATACACACTCACTGCAACACGGCTCTGCTCAGCGTGTATACACACTCACTGTAACAAGGCTCTGCTCAGCGTGTATACACACTCACTGTAACAAGGCTCTGCTCAGCGTGTATACACACTCACTGTAACACGGCTCTGCTCAGCGTGTATACACACTCACTGTAACAAGGATCTGCTCAGCGTGTATACACACTCACTGTAACAAGGCTCTGCTCAGCGTGTATACACACTCACTGTAACAAGGATCTGCTCAGCGTGTATACACACTCACTGTAACAAGACTCTGCTCAGCGTGTATACACACTCACTGTAACAAGGCTCTGCTCAGCGTGTATACACACTCACTGTAACAAGACTCTGCTCAGCGTGTATACACACTCACTGTAACAAGGCTCTGCTCAGCGTGTATACACACTCACTGTAACAAGGCTCTGCTCAGCGTGTATACACACTCACTGTAACAAGGCTCTGCTCAGCGTGTATACACACTCACTGTAACACGGCTCTGCTCAGCGTGTATACACACTCACTGTAACAAGGCTCTGCTCAGCGTGTATACACACTCACTGTAACAAGGATCTGCTCAGTGTGTATACACACTCACTGTAACAAGGATCTGCTCAGCGTGTATACACACTCACTGTAACACGGCTCTGCTCAGCGTGTATACACACTCACTGTAACAAGACTCTGCTCTGCGTGTATACACACTCACTGTAACAAGGCTCTGCTCAGCGTGTATACACACTCACTGTAACAAGGCTCTGCTCAGCGTGTATACACACTCACTGTAACAAGGCTCTGCTCAGCGTGTATACACACTCACTGTAACAAGGATCTGCTCAGCATGTATACACACTCACTGTAACAAGGCTCTGCTCAGCGTGTATACACACTCACTGTAACACGGCTCTGCTCAGCGTGTATACACACTCACTGTAACAAGACTCTGCTCAGCGTGTATACACACTCACTGTAACAAGGCTCTGCTCAGCGTGTATACACACTCACTGTAACACGGCTCTGCTCAGCGTGTATACACACTCACTGTAACAAGGATCTGCTCAGCGTGTATACACACTCACTGTAACAAGGCTCTGCTCAGCGTGTATACACACTCACTGTAACAAGGCTCTGCTCAGCGTGTATACACACACTGTAACACGGCTCTGCTCAGCGTGTATACACACTCACTGTAACAAGGCTCTGCTCAGCGTGTATACACACTCACTGTAACACGGCTCTGCTCAGCGTGTATACACACTCACTGTAACAAGGCTCTGCTCAGCGTGTATACACACTCACTGTAACAAGGCTCTGCTCAGCGTGTATACACACACTGTAACACGGCTCTGCTCAGCGTGTATACACACTCACTGTAACAAGGCTCTGCTCAGCGTGTATACACACTCACTGTAACACGGCTCTGCTCAGCGTGTATACACACTCACTGAAACAAGGCTCTGCTCAGCGTGTATACACACTCACTGTAACAAGGCTCTGCTCAGCGTGTATACACACTCACTGTAACAAGGCTCTGCTCAGCGTGTATACACACTCACTGTAACAAGGCTCTGCTCAGTGTGTATACACACTCACTGTAACACGGCTCTGCTCAGCGTGTATACACACTCACTGTAACAAGGATCTGCTCAGCGTGTATACACACTCACTGTAACAAGGCTCTGCTCAGCGTGTATACACACTCACTGTAACACGGCTCTGCTCAGCGTGTATACACACATTGTAACACGGCTCTGCTCAGCGTGTATACACACTCACTGCAACAAGGCTCTGCTCAGCGTGTATACACACGCACTGTAACACGGCTCTGCTCAGCGTGTATACACACTCACTGTAACAAGGCTCTGCTCAGCGTGTATACACACTCACTGTAACAAGGCTCTGCACAGTGTGTATACACACTCACTGTAACAAGGCTCTGCTCAGCGTGTATACACACTCACTGTAACAAGGCTCTGCTCAGCGTGTATACACACTCACTGTAACACGGCTCTGCTCAGCGTGTATACACACTCACTGTAACACGGCTCTGCTCAGCGTGTATACACACTCACTGCAACAAGGCTCTGCTCAGCGTGTATACACACTCACTGTAACAAGGCTCTGCTCAGCGTGTATACACACTCACTGTAACACGGCTCTGCTCAGCGTGTATACACACTCACTGTAACATGGCTCTGCTCAGCGTGTATACACACTCACTGTAACACGGCTCTGCTCAGCGTGTATACACACTCACTGTAACAAGGCTCTGCTCAGCGTGTATACACACTCACTGTAACAAGGCTTTGCTCAGCGTGTATACACACTCACTGTAACAAGGATCTGCTCAGTGTGTATACACACTCACTGTAACACGGCTCTGCTCAGCGTGTATACACACTCACTGTAACAAGGCTCTGCTCAGCGTGTATACACACTCACTGTAACAAGGCTCTGCTCAGCGTGTATACACACTCACTGTAACAAGGATCTGCTCAGCGTGTATACACACTCACTGTAACAAGGCTCTGCTCAGCGTGTATACACACTCACTGTAACACGGCTCTGCTCAGCGTGTATACACACTCACTGTAACACGGCTCTGCTCAGCGTGTATACACACTCACTGTAACAAGGCTCTGCTCAGCGTGTATACACACTCACTGTAACAAGGATCTGCTCAGCGTGTATACACACTCACTGTAACAAGGCTCTGCTCAGCGTCTATACACACTCACTGTAACAAGGCTCTGCTCAGCGTGTATACACACTCACTGTAACAAGGCTCTGCTCAGCGTCTATACACACTCACTGTAACAAGGCTCTGCTCAGCGTGTATACACACTCACTGTAACAAGGATCTGCTCAGCGTGTATACACACTCACTGAAACACGGCTCTGCTCAGCGTGTATACACACTCACTGTAACAAGGCTCTGCTCAGCGTGTATACACTCACTGAAACACGGCTCTGCTCAGCGTATATACACACTCACTGTAACAAGGCTCTGCTCAGCGTGTACACACTCACTGTAACAAGGCTCTGCTCAGCGTGTATACACACTCACTGTAACAAGGCTCTGCTCAGTGTGTATACACACTCACTGTAACACGGCTCTGCTCAGCGTGTATACACACTCACTGTAACAAGGCTCTGCTCAGCGTGTATACACACTCACTGTAACAAGGCTCTGCTCAGCGTGTATACACACGCACTGTAACACGGCTCTGCTCAGCGTGTATACACACTCACTGTAACAAGGCTCTGCTCAGCGTGTATACACACTCACTGTAACAAGGCTCTGCTCAGCGTGTATACACACGCACTGTAACACGGCTCTGCTCAGCGTGTATACACACTCACTGTAACAAGGCTCTGCTCAGCGTGTATACACACTCACTGTAACACGGCTCTGCTCAGCGTGTATACACACTCACTGTAACAAGGCTCTGCTCAGCGTGTATACACACTCACTGTAACAAGGCTCTGCACAGTGTGTATACACACTCACTGTAACAAGGCTCTGCTCAGCGTGTATACACACTCACTGTAACAAGGCTCTGCTCAGCGTGTATACACACTCACTGTAACACGGCTCTGCTCAGCGTGTATACACACTCACTGTAACACGGCTCTGCTCAGCGTGTATACACACTCACTGCAACAAGGCTCTGCTCAGCGTGTATACACACTCACTGTAACAAGGCTCTGCTCAGCGTGTATACACACTCACTGTAACACGGCTCTGCTCAGCGTGTATACACACTCACTGTAACATGGCTCTGCTCAGCGTGTATACACACTCACTGTAACAAGACTCTGCTCAGCGTGTACACACACTCACTGTAACAAGGCTCTGCTCAGCGTGTATACACACTCACTGTAACAAAGTTACAACATATTTACAAGGGTCAAACTTTGGAAATTATATATATATTTTTTAAAACAGGCATCACCAGCTGTGACCCCTTAACCATGTCACTGCCATTAGTACACTTTGCCCCTAGGAGGGACTGACCCCTTAACCATGTCACTGCCATTAGTACACTTTGCCCCTAGGAGGGACTGATCCCCTTAACCATGTCACTGCCATTAGTACACTTTGCCCCTAGGAGGGACTGACCCCTTAACCATGTCACTGCCAATACTACACTTTGCCCCTAGGAGGGACTGATCCTTTAACCCTGTCACTGTCATTAGTACACTTTGCCCCTGGGAGAGACTGACCCCTTAACCATGTCTCTGCCATTAGTACACTTTGCCCCTAGGAGGGACTGACCCCTTAACCATGTCACTGCCAATACTACACTTTGCCCCTAGGAGAGACTGACCCCTTAACCCTGTCACTGCCATTAGTACACTTTGCCCCTGGGAGAGACTGACCCCTTAACCATGTCACTGCCATTAGTACACTTTGCCCCTGGGAGAGACTGACCCCTTAACCCTGTCACTGCCATTAGTACACTTTGCCCCTGGGAGAGACTGACCCCTTAACCATGTCACTGCCATTAGTACACTTTGCCCCTAGGAGAGACTGATCCTTTAAGTGTTGTTACATATTGTATAGTCCCTTTTCCCCATTGTATAGTTTTGACTTTACTGGTTGTAATACTGCGGCGGGAGACTCCGATTTCTGCTCTCCCACGGTCAGCATAGTTACTCTCACCACGTGTGCACTGAATAAAGAACAGAGGGGATATGCCAAGGCCATCTCTGTACATTCTGTATCAGTGGCCAATGGCTGGTGCTGTGCGTTCTGTGAGCGCCTTCCCACCTCAGCCCCTGGCTTAACCCTGGCTGCGTTCGGCTTGGGGAATTGTCCCCACCGATGGATGCCGATTAACATTAACCTGATTGGCTAGTTCGTAAAGCTGTGCTCACCCCGATTGGTTGCCTACCGACGTGCTGGTTCGTAAACCAGCGCACCTTGATTGGCCAGTTTGTAGTCTGGGCTAATTCCACTACGCACGGACTGCGAGCTGGTGTATGCCGTCAACGTGGACTGCCCAGTATAGGACTACCATGACAGGACATCGCTGGCGCCAATGGCGGGAGGACGGGTAACAGGGGGGAAAGGATGCAGTCCACCAACAGCATGCAACAAATAGCCAGAAGATATTAGTCACAGATTTATTTCAATCAGAAAACATACACACGTATGTGAAAAGGGCTCACACAATGAGGGACGTGGCGCCCCATGCGTGCGTACCCATCTCTATTTACTGGAGCTGCCGTCAGCCCTAACCGCAGGAGTGCGCCACTAAATAGATTTTAATCTATTATCAGCAAATGGCTACCGAGAATTCCTGGAGGTCAAATGAAGTTCCCGAATGCAAAAATCAATTGGAATTCAGTTATCTGCGAGCAGTGCCCGTGCAGACCCAGAGACCGCCTGTTACACAGTGAGCGCGGGGTTTTCATTATTAAAAGGATTTGCCGCTTTTACAGCTCGACCCAAAAACCCCACAACAGGAATCAGAAGCTTAAAGTGTAGTGTACACTCCCATCTCTATCCCTTTATCATCTACCCACTATTATTCCCACGGAGCAGCAGCAACTGGACCAGAACATGGGTTTCACCCTTTCCTAAATAGTGCAGTCAAATAACATGCATGTATGCAGTATATTTATAAACACACACACACACACACGTGTGAAAAAGAAAGCACACCCTCCTTGAATTCCATGGTTTTACATACCAGGACATAACAATCATCTGTTCCTTAGCAGGTCTTAAAATTAGATAAATAGAACCTCAGATGAACAACAACACATGACATATTACAACGTGTCATGATTTATTTAACAAAAATAAAGCCAAAATGGAGAAGCCATGTGTGAAAAACTAAGTACACCTTATGATTCAATAACTTGTAGAACCCCCTTTCACAGCAATAACTTAAAGTAATTGTTTTCTGTATGACTTTATCAGTCTCTCGCATCGTTGTGGATGAATTTTGGCCTACTCTTCTTTACAACGTTGCTTCAGTTCATTGAGGTTTGTGGGCATTTGTTTATGCGCAGCTCTCTTAAGGTCCAGCCACAGCATTTCAATCGGGTTGAGGTCTGGACTTTGACTGGGCCATTACAACACCTTGATTCTTTTCTTTTTCAGCCATTCTGTTGTAGATTTGCTGGTGTGCTTGGAATCATTGTCCTGTTGCATGGCCCAATTTCGGCCAAGCTTTAGCTATCGGACAGATGGCCTCACATTTGACTCTAGAATACTTTGCTATACAGAGGAGTTCATGGTCGACTCAATGACTGCAAAGTTTCCAAGTCCTGTGGCTGCAAAACAAGCCCAAATCATCACCCCTCCACCACCGTGCTTGACAGTTGGTATGAGGTGTTTGTGCTGATATGCTGTGTTTGGTTTTCGCCAAAAGTGGCGCTATGCATTATGGCCAAACATCTCCACTTTGGTCTCATCTGTCCAAAGGACATTGTTCCAGAAGTCTTGTGGTTTGTTCAGATGCAACTTTGCAAACCTAAGCCGTGCTGCCATGTTCTTTTTAGAGAGAAGAGGCTTTCTCCTGGCAACCCTTCCAAACAAACCATACTTGTTCAGTCTTTTTCTAATTGTACTGTCATGAACTTTAACATTTAACATGCTAACCGAGGCCTGTAGAGTCTGAGATGTAACTCTTGTTTTTTTTGCAATTTCTCTGAGCATTGCACGGTCTGACCTTGGTGTGAATTTGTTGGGACGTCCACTCCTGGGAAGATTGGCAACTGTCTTGAATGTCTTCCACTTTTGAATAATCTTTCTCACTGTAGACTGATGGACTTTAAATTGTTTGGAAATAGCCTTATAACCCTTCCCAGATTGATGGGCAGCAACAATTGCTTCTCTAAGATCATTGCTGATGTCTTTCCTCCTTGGCATTGTGTTAACACACACCTGAATGCTCCAGACCAGCAAACTGCTAAAACTTCGGCTTTTTTAGAGGTGGTCACACTTGTGATGATCAATTAATCAAGGGCATTTGATTAGCAGCACCTGTCTGCTCCTTAGCATCTTAATTCCTACGGAAACAGTAAGGGTGTACTTAGTTTTTCACACATGGCTTCTCCATTGTGGCTTTATTTTTGTTAAATAAATCATGACACAGTGTAATATGTCATGTGTTGTTGTTCATCTGAGGTTGTATTTACCTAATTTTTAGACCTGCTAAGCCGGGAACAGATGATTGTTATTATGTCCTGATATGTAAAACCATAGAATTCAAAGAGGGTGTACTTTCTTTTTCACACGTACGTATGTATATATTTTTTTATATACATACACGTTTTAAGTTATGGTGGTTAAAAAGGCAACAAGAAACCTCCACCGTATTGCATATAGCAAATAATAAGATCACTTGTGAGCACATTCACATGTCTTACCCAGGTCTGCAACCCTGCCTTTCATCATTATCCCCAGCATACAGTGCTTCCACTGCAGCAAGGGATTCTGGGAAATGACATGCAAATGAGCACACCATGTCACCTTTTGTATGAAAAACCATTGTTACATGGAGCCCATATATGCTAATGCTCGCTGTTAACACAGCTTTAAAGCACAGCATGGGAATCAGATGCAGATGCTTTCCCTGATGAAATCCGCTGTGTCGGAAGAAACGCGTAGGGTCACGTGGTGTGAGAAAGTGCCTGACAGTGCTGACGCCAGAGAGGAAGGGAAGAAGCCCATTGAGTCTGCTCTCATGCAATAGGAACCTCTACAGACCAGGAATAGCAGTGCTGCAATCTCGGGTTGCCGGAGGGACCTCTAAACGGTGACACCAGCAGCAGTGAAGGCTCAAAAGATACACTCCACGGCCGAGCATACTGACAGTGGTCTGGCGTCCATGTCGGTGCATGAGCTTGCTCATTCTATTCTCTTTGTATTCTATGGCATATTGTGAGCTTTACATTGTCTTCGTTCGTGTTATTAAAACTTTTGTACTCGGATTTACACTAGGATCAGGCGCTTTTTTCTAATTATATGTATGTATGTATGTATGTATGTGTACTGTATATATATATATATATATATATATATATATATATATATATATATACTATACTATATACTATAGGGAACCATGTTAAAAATGGTTTTTGAAGCAAAACGTGGCACTGTGTGCTCATTTGCATGTCATTTCCCAGAATCCCTTGCTGCAGTGGAAGTGCTGTGTGATAATGGGGAAAGGCGGGGTTGCAGACCTGCCTAAGACATGCAGATGAGCATACAGTTGTGTATATATACACATATACATATATATACACATATACACATATACATATATATACACATATACATAACTACATACTAATACACACGTATACTACACACTAATATACACACGTGCATATACACACACACATACATATGTACACACACACACACACACACACACACACACACACACATCTATGTTGGAATAAGAGCTCTGTCCAAGTGCTAGCAGCTTTTGCGCCCTTAATAACATAATTACACGCTGCCTCTGGGGAGCGCGCGCACACTTGAGCCGCAAAGAAGCCGCTTTCGAAACCTTCACACATTTCCATCCACTAGAGACTAGTGTCACCTTAACCCCTCGGAGGTCAGGAGGGTTAATCACGCTGTGTAACGCGGCGAGGTCAGATCTCTGCGCAGCCAGGGAGCAGATATTGCTGCGGGACGCCACAGAGAGTATCTAAAAACCCCAGCACACTTTCATCTGACTATTGAATACAAATGATGTGAGGGCAGCAGCAGCGGCAGCGCCGGGCCAGAGGTGCGCATATGTAACCGCCGGATTCTACACTGACAGCCAAGCGGCTATATCATTTTAGAGGGCAGCACTTATTGGCAATTATATGCTAGGCTCACCATAAAATAAGGACAGTGACAGGCAGTGGTAGGGAGGCCGCAGAGCGCTCCCGTGAACAAGCCGTTTGCTACCAGCAGGAGATGGAAACAGGAATCGGGACACACTACTCTTTCCTAGTTTGGGGGTGAAGCTGTTTGTGGGGGTGCAGTCACGAAGCTCGCTCTGCTAACGGCGTTGGTAGTCTGCAGTGTTCCTTGTAAAGGAATCGCGCCGTCTGTTAGCCTAGCGCAGGGGGGGGGGGGGGGGGTCAACTGCAGTATTCAAGGGCCACCAACAGGTCAGGTTTTATAGCTATCCCTGCTTCAGCACATGTGGCTCAGTCAGTCAAAGACTGAGCCACTTGTGCTGAAGCAAGGATATCTTGAAAACCTGACCTGTTGGTGGCCCTTGAAGACTGGAGTTGGATACCCCTGGTGTCCGGTGTCAAAACGTATATAGGGTGAAGCCCCTCTGGTGACAATCTCCCCTCCAATGGGACTAAAGACTACTCCAGCGTCAGGAGAAGGCAGCTTTGCCGCACACGGAAGAGGGGAGCAGATCGCACCGTAGGGAAACGGTGGCAAGCGACTTGCCCAGTATCACAAGGGACTGGTGACAACCCAAAGGGTGGCGCCACAAGGTGGTGGCAGCGCAACCTGGACTCCCACATGTATTTATCGCCCGCATTTAATCCGAATGGCACCTGGCAGTAGCTGTACCCCTGCCCCCGAGGTGGGACCGTGGCAGCCCATTTCCTGCTCTGTGATCTGCATGGCACCTGGGAGTAGCTGTACCCCTGCTGTACCCCTGCCCCCGAGGTGGGACCGTGGCAGCCCATTTCCTGCTCTGTGATCTGCATGGCAAGTCACAAACTGGGCATGGAAAGAGTGAAGCCCCCGCACCCCACCCAGTCACAGAGAGGCACAGTAATCTGACAGGGCGGGCGTGGATTCGGGACGCACACATTTGTAGGTTCGATTCATGCCGGAGACACAAACCTGCAGAACAAGCGATATCCTACATGTGTGGTTTAAATAAATCACTTCTGTACTATGAGGAAATACTTGTAGCATTTAAAAAAACCTGACATTTTGAATGTATTCTAATGTAACAAGCCATTTCTGTTTCTATAGCAACAAAGTCACATCCCCTTCTGAAACAGGCTCTGGCACACCCCTTTTCTGGCACACCCCTTTTTGAGCCCTGCCCTCTCTCTCTAGCAGTGCACCAATTGTATCTAGTGACCAGGGCCGCCGACAGGGTGGGGGGGGGGAGGGTGGATAAAGGTAGAGGTGTCCCGGGCTCGGTGGTGGAGGGGGGGACCCGGCGGCGCAACTTGGACCCGACCTCTAGTCAGGCCCGGCTGCCGGTCCTCTCCCGGCCGGGCCCCGGCTCTCTCTCAGACGCAGGCCTCCGTCACTGTCCCACGCCGACGGGCCTCTGTGACATCGGCGCGCCGGAAGTAGGCTCGGCCCAAGATCCGGTGCGCCACGGCACGGAGGGACACCCAGTGCGCGCCAGCTCGGCGTGGGACAGAGCGACGGAGACCTGCAGTGAGAGAGAGCCGGGGCCCGGCCGGGAGAGGACCGGCAGCTGGGCCTGGCCAGAGGTCGGGCCACACATGCAGTGCCGGCCGGACGCCCCCCGCAGACCATCCACAAGGTAAGTGGTTTTTTTAATATGTATGGGGGGGGGTCTTGTTTATATGTGGGGGAGGAGTGGGGGCTTTTTAATATCTATTGGGGGAGTGGGGGCTTTTAAAAATGTATGGGCGAGTGTGGGGATGTGGAGAGAAATACATGCGAGGTGAGAGGGGGTGAGTGAGACGGAGGGGGAGAAGTACATGGGAAGAGGGTGGGAAATAGAGGGGTCGTGGTGTGTGACATGGGGAGGGGGGAGGGAAGCCCGCAATACCGTCGGGGCGGGGGGGGGGGGGGGGGGCGTCCCGGACTCTGGGAAATCTGTCTGTGGCCCTGCTAGTGACTGCCTGGTGACTTGATGTTCCCCACAGAACTTTGCATCTTTGGTCCTCTTCTGCTGCACTGACGGCCATTTAGTGAACCCCCAAGCCAAATCTATACCGGTCGATCACATGAGAACGGATCGATCGGCAACTTGGCTAAAAACTGATCACTGTGTGGATTGTATTGATGCACATATTAAAGGGGGTGGTGGGGGGGGGGGGATCAGCTTTAAATTCTTGTCTGATCACTCTCACACTGCCCCAATGTAATATTTCCTGCATTTATTAACCCCTTTGCTTCCAGTGGGGACTGCAACACATCGCAAAGGGGTTGCACAAAGACATTTAGGGGTTTAGGAGGATTATACCCAAAGTCAGGATCTACACCAAGACACGTCCCCTAAGTGGGGCCTCAGACCGCAAAGTGGGGAACGAGAGTAGGTGCAAGGGACATTTACTCCAGGAGACGCAGACACCGGGGGAATTGGTAATGAATCAATTTCAAACCCAAGGTACAAAAGATGCCGCAACCCTGGACTGCAACCCCGGACTGGACTCGAACCCCGGACTGGAGCCCCGGACTGGACTGGAACCCCGGTGCCTGGTTTTCTCCCAGATATATGTGCATTCATTGCATTGTTGTACGTGCATTAATATTTATTCTCTTTGTTCCCTACAGGGCGAGCTACGAAAGTGACACGGTGCGCGCTCATTTGCATGTCATTACCCAGAAGCCCTGGCTGCAGTGGAAGCGCTGAATGCCAAGGCAGGAGGTGCTCAACTCCAGTCCTTAAGACTCTTACTCCCCCCCCCCCCCAAAAAAAACAGGTCAGGTTTTCAGGATATCCCTTCTTCAGCACAGGTGGCTCAATCAGAGGCTCGGTTGAGCCACCTGTGCTGAAGCAGGGATATCCTAAAAACCTGACCTGTTGGGGGGAGCTTGAGGACTGGAGTTGAGCCCCCCTGTGCCAAGAGATAATGGGGAAGCGCAGGGTTGAGGACCATTGAATGTGCTCACAAGCGGGATTATTAATCGCTATACCAATATAACCAAACCTTGCGCGTCAGTCAAACTATACATGTATTTGGGGGGAGGGGGAGGTGCTGCATTATGGGGGAACACACAAGGCAGCATGTCTACCCTCACTGCCGCCACCAGGGAGACACCCCCTCCCCCGATATTTTCACCTCTTCCCCTGATTTAGCTAATCTCAGTTACATACACTAGGATGAGGGATATATATTAAATGGAAGCCCATTTCCCTGTGAATATGAGGGCGCGAAAGAGTATCAGTAGGGGGTCTTCCTATCTGGGTTATGGGACAGTGTAACGGGGGGCCGCCCCCCCCCCCCCCTTTTTTTTTTTTTTGTTAACTTCACTTTTTCTTCCGATAAAAGTCAAACCTGCGATTAAGGAAAACGGGATGATTTTGGTTTCCATGGAAACTGGGATTAAATATAACGTCTTGCAACGTCTCCGAGGCCCGGAGCGGTCCATTAGCAGGTATTAAACTGCTCTCCCGACTCTACATCTGCAGAAGGGACTCCGCTGAAGCAGGCGGCCCTGCAGGGTGGGGGGAAACCTCCTGCAACACGCATGCAGAGATTACAGCAGGATCTCCTCGCCGAGGACGGGCGCATTGCACGCGCGTTTGCAAAGCAATACATCAAGGTAATATTTATGGCGGGGAGTGATTCCTCCCACTGAGTAACACAAACGCCGCACACACACGTTTGTTTTTTAATGTCAAGCCCGATTTCAGAAGCCGGGAAATAAGCAGCGAGATGCGCGAAGACCCGAGAAGAGAAAACGCGGGGTAAAGAAGCGGATTTAACCCCGTGTTCCCCCCACGGCAGGGCCTGGGAATGAGTGGCAGTGATGCAAACAGATAAGAGGGTATTAAAGCGCGGTGGCAGTGGGGGGGGGGGGGGGGGCTAAAGAGAATTACAGCTTTTAAAAAGAAAGCAAATGGTAGATGGTTTAAAATTTAAAAAAAATCTGGGTCAGCCAATGTAAAGCAGCATTGTCGGCCATTTTATTTCCCCTGGAGGGAGGATAAATACCAGTAAGTTTCTGGGGAAGCAGGTGGTACTAAACATAGCTCCCGGGTAACAATCGTGTAACAAAATACGTCACAAAGATGGGGTCGGTGCTTTAAGGCAGAGGGGGCCAACTCCTGTCCTCAAGGGCCACCAACAGGTCAGGTTTTCAGGATATCCCTGCTTCAGCACAGGAGGCTCAATAAGTGGCTCAGTCTGAGCCACCGGTGCTGAAGTAGATTGATTGAGCCACCTGTGCTGAAGCAGAGATCGCCTTAAAACCTGACCTGTTGGTAGCCCTTGAGGACTGGGGTTGGCGGCCCCGGTTTGAAACGCCCCTGTACTAATCCTAAAAAGAAACGTTGTGCGACAGGGCCGGGTGCGAGGCGGCGCCGCTCTGACGCTCCGAGGCGGCGCCGCTCTGACGCTCCGAGGCGGCGCCGCTCTGACGCTCCGAGGCGGCGCCGCTCTGACGCTCCGAGGCGGCGCCGCTCTGACGCTCCGAGGCGGCGCCGCTCTGACGCTCCGAGGCGGCGCCGCTCTGACGCTCCGAGGCGGCGCCGCTCTGACGCTCCGAGGCGGCGCCGCTCTGACGCTCCGAGGCGGCGCCGCTCTGACGCTCCGAGGCGGCGCCGCTCTGACGCTCCGAGGCGGCGCCGCTCTGACGCTCCTCGGCTTCCCCCTAATTGAATTGCAGGCCTCGCATTACCACGCAGACACCGCGTGGACTTAATACCGGTGAGTGAGTCACACTGCGGGCTCAGAGAGACACGGGGAAACAAAGCGACATAAATACAAGCTGGAGAGAAAGGACAGAGGCGCGGGGGGGGGGGGGGAAGAAGGGGGGCTCTTCTAAAACAGGACGGCAAATGTCTACATCTGCTGGCGATGAGGGGAATCTCGCTGCTTTATAGGACAATAGCGAGTAGGTTCCATAGCAGCTTCGAGTAACTCAACGGCATCTCATTAGGGCAGGGGTGATTACCTCCAATACTCAAGGGCCAGCGACAGGACAGGGTTACCGGATAACCCTGCTTCAGCACAGGTGGCACGGTTATAATGACCAAGCCACAGATTGAGCCACACGTGCTGAAGCAGGGATATCCGGTAAACCTGACCTGTTGGTGACCCTTGTAGAGCAGGTCCACAAAGTCCTGTTAAGTCCGGGCCGCTGGTGGCAGGTCACCTGAAACCGCGAGAGTTAACATGGTATCCCTTCATGCTAATTATCTGCAGCGACAGCGGCCGCACCGCGTCATCAGCACAGGCGTCACGCTATTGTAGTCAGACACTGCACCAGCTCCCAATAACGAGACATGGTCAGTCCTGGCGTGACTCCAGATCCTGAAGAAGGACTTTAGCTGAGATGGAGAGGGAAATAATGCCGTTATTTAAATGATGCCCATCGTCGCATAAAAGCCGGCCGCGCCTGGACACAGCCGGCCGCGTCAGGACACAGCCGGCCGCGCCTGGACACAGCCGGCCGCGCCTGGACACAGCCGGCCGCGCCTAGACACAGCCGGCCGCGCCTAGACACAGCCGGCCGCGCCTGGACACGAGTTACACCATTTCATGGGCTGGAAGGAAGACCAAGTTTAGGTGTGACCTAACTCAGGGGTGCTTAACACCAGTCCCCCCAACAGGGCAGGTTTTCAGGATATCCCAGCTTCAGCACAGGTGGCTCAATCAGAGGCTCAGTCAAAGACTGAGCCACCTGTGCTGAAGCAGAGACCTGTTTAGGGGGCTTAACTAACGCAATGGGGCGTCCCTGCGTTAACCTTAATAACCTTCTGTGGACACGCGATGTAATAATGGCGGCTCCTGATTCCCATATCACGGTCACGCAATGGCCGGTGAATGCAGGAAAGCATGGCGTGAGGTTAGGGTCTTGTCCTTGCGGATACACCGCTGGTCTTCGTGGCGTTCGGTTAGTAAGGATCTGGGTTTTAAGAGGTCCCACATAGGGCCACAGTGAACTAACTGCAGTAAGGGGTTAAATAATAATGGTGGTAGCTTACAACAGCAGGCACGGGTCCAGTACTTGGAAGTAACTTTTAAAAGTTATGTTGGAAATGTTTCAAAATGAAAACTCGTCTTGTACAATATTTAGAGTTTCCTCACCTCCTACCGCGTGTATTGGCAAAAACTAGTGAACCGTTTGGGGCAGCAGTGTATACAGTGCTACACACAGACTGTCAGGCACACATCCCTGCCCTGAAGAGCTAACAATTTAATGTTAACGCCTAGGAGCTAAAGGGACTTATTCACTAAGCAGCGCTGGAAGAGGTCCCATGGAAAAGCAATACTTTGTTAAGATGGGTCACAAGGCTTGGAAGACCGCACCCTTAGCACGGAGCCGCCACACCTCCTCCGGGAGCGCACAGGTATCTAGGACTGCTTTGTGATGAAGGGGAAGTCTCCACGTGAAAAGTCGCTTATGAGAGATTAACTGCGCTCTGCGCATTCCTGCATCAGACCAGGCTGGTTCTTTACAGTGCAACGCAGGAGGAATACATAAAGGTGACTCACAGCCAGCATCCAAAATTTCACATAGGCCCCTTAAACTAAATCTGCATAAAAATGCAATCCAATTATAGAAACCAAAAGGAATTGGTAAGTATCAGCAGACCTTATAATTACTTAATTAAGGATGGAAACACAGGGAACACTATCGCAGCAACGTCTGGCTGATTCATTAGAACCACAGCCCTGGCAGAACAGGGCTCGCTCTTAAAACATACATCTACCCTAATTGTGTCACTTTCTCTGGCAAGGACAATCAGTAAGGATTTGCCACATCGCTATACAAATGGTGGCGTCTCTGGCACTGCCCAGCGCTTCTCAATCCTGCAGCATGTTCACACTCAAACAGGCGTAGGCCTCTGATAACATGGCAGCTTCCTATTGGCCCGAGAGAGCGAGACTTGGATGGCGGCCATATTGAGTTCTCAAATGGGCGTAGAAACACCTGAACTAAATTAGCTTTATTATATGAGCGGAAAATATAAAAAGAAATGTGCCACAAATAAAACAATATATACAATAATAAATATGGCGAGTCGCGTATGCAATACGGTGGAGGATTTACTTTTCATCATTAGCATTTATTAATTTCTTTATTAATCAGAATTTTAATTTGATACAATTACACAATGACGATATCCTGCTCCGTGGCTACGCTGTGGCGGCTACGTAAAAAGGTCTCCCAGGTGCAAAACAGGGGCGATACTGGAGCAAAAGAAACCCATCAAAGCAAACCATCCCCTCCATTCCTGTGCGCCTTTCCTCTTTGATACAAAGCACCCTGTGATTAAATATTCTGTACACATTAATAAATCAATAATACAACAGCCGACGCATAGCAAGCCACAAGCCGGGGAGCCTGGGAAAGCATGGCGATTAACCCTTAGGGGTGAGGGCGCTCTACACGAGTCTGCTCATGCTCCATACACCAATGCAGGAAACACTGGGTGTTGGTACAACCGAAATCCCAGAAGACCCCTCTGTTGAGTGCTCCAAGCGGTTACCCCCTCCCTGCATAATAATTCAATGTGTTTATATCTCCCTAACGTAGACAACGCACCTGCAATCCATAACCAGCAGGCGCAATTTCCTGGCAGGTTGGATTGAAGTGTTGGGCTAGCCAGTCTCAGTGGTGGTGGGTTGATACCGTCCTATTTAACGACGCAACGTACATCTTGCCTGTCTCGCCTTCCAACACGTTCTGGACAAGTTACCAAATTTCTCATCCCCACCGCACCCAGCACTTCCCTCCTGAGATCCGCCTCCAGAAACCCGCGAATAGCCCCAAGACTCAATAAAGAGTCCGGCCGCTCTTCCTTCTCGTACCAATTCCCCCACTGCTGGGACAATTTCCCCGGCCCCCCAAATCTGCTTCCCGGTGTGATCCACCCCTGAGGAAGTGCCGAAATACGGTGGGTTATTCCCATTAGGACAATTCTGGAGCCACAGCTCGTAACGTTCGCTCCTTATCCACCATTAGATTAAGGACTCAGAGCGCGTCACAATGACGGTACGCAGCACATAGGAAGGTTACAGGCACAGTCCCGCAGAGCTTACAATCTATGATTTACGTGACTGAGGCACAGACAGATAAAGTGACTTATTCGAGGTCACAAGGAGGGGACACCGGGAATTGAACCAGGTTCTCCTGATACGAACTCTGCATCAGTGTGTTGACTCACTGAGCCGCTCCAAATCCCTATTATTATTGTGATTATATACCGCTAAAGAATTTATATAAAGTACAAATTTTTATATAACCATTTGATTTTTTTATGGGTGAAGCGCTTCTATTTTTGTTGTGTAAATATGTACACAAAAAATTCAAATGCATATATATACACACGCTATCAAACTCCTGCTCACGGAGCAGCTGATTGAACAAATTCTCTCCTTAACTCACCTCTCCCAATTTCCGGGGGGGGGGGGGGGGGAGGAGGGGAAGAGCTATTTGTACAGTGGGGTACGCAACTGGACAGACTTGTCATCAACAGAGTTTGTGTTAGAAGTGGTATACACACCTCACTTCTCTTGGGAGTCTGCGTCTCACAGAGAAATAGCAGTCATTTGCCATAATAAAAGGTCATTTGTCCAGACTGACGTTGGACACGCGCATTGGAAACCACGACAAGGGAAAAAATATTGGGAAGATCTTTGAACCGATTCACCAACTATAAGTTTGTCAGTTGCTTCGGACCGGATTACGGGTTCGGCGGCATTTTTTGCACAAACATCTTAAGAGCTTGAAAATAATCAGAAGGGGGTGTCAGATTTATGGATCGTCCCCGACCCCAAGAGATAGTCCAATTACACTAGAGGCAAGGAGGGAGATATCCACAGTCAGATACGCCGCAGATAAAGCTTGGGTTTGACTGTCGTTATGATGGACCCTTATGGAACATCAAATCCAGGATTGGCCAACTCCAGTCTTGGAAGGGCCAGCGTCAGGTTTTAAGGATATCCCTGCTTCAGCACAGGTGGCTCAGTCGTTGACTGAAGATATCCTTAAAAGCTGGGATACCCTGACTTGTTGGTGACCCTTGAGGACCGGAGTTCAGCATCCTGCACTAATCTCTCCCCTTCCTCGCCAAGCGGACATCCTTCAACACAACCAATCCGAAACCAACAAGAATTGCGCCAACTGATTACTAAGGATTACTACCAGATTAAAAGATGCAGCCCCTTCCAGAATTGTTGGCATGACTAGGGTTGGCAAGTGAAACTCTTCGTTGATGGATTCCTTTAGTCCAGGCAACTCTAAGCATTAAGATTATTTTTCTGCCTGGTTGTAGCAGTATTTGTTTGAAATATTTAAACTTTTTAATGAAACATTGCTACAGGAAAAACATTTATTTCAGGGACTATTAATGGCCCCCATTGACATTTTGGCTCCAGGATCATGTGGTTCCATGGCCCTGAACCCCTCTCCTATAGTGTGAAAGAGAATCACACAAAGGCCTAGTGAGAACCGGCTTCCTGC